>NC_081445.1:2556230-2579898 GCF_007210705.1 Tigriopus californicus | reverse complement strand
AATGAAAGTGTCAAAACAACAATATGCTTCTAGTAGCCTCAAAAGATTCGAAAATGTACTGTGTACTGAGGCCTTCGGGGCCTTCCAATGCAATTTAACACGTGATGTACGTGTATGTTTCAAACTGTCTTTGCCCCTGTTCTACGCTTCTTTGGAACTTTGCCCGAATTTGAATTACGGTAGGTGCATGATATCATTGAGCTTTTAAGTGGCCAAATATTGGCATTGCTAACAAAAAGATTTTGTGTCTAGTTTTAATGGTAAATGGGATTTTATTCTCTGAAGTGATAAACACAAGCTTTTAATGGTAAATGGGATTTTATTCTCTGAAGTGATAAACACAAGCTCGCAAAGCCCAATCAGCAAAACATAAGCTAAGCTATGACATGATCCTTTATGAATCGCTTTAGTTTCTGCCTTCGAAGGCCACCGAAATCGTTCACTTTCTTTTTCTGTGTGATAAATCAGAAATATTTTTGTGATTGTATCATTTTTGAAAATGATCGATGAAAATATTTAACCAAGTATATAAAATAAAAGTATATAAAAAGTATAATATCTAAGAAGGGCTTGTAATGTGCAAAATTCATCTATCCCTCCATTGTGTTTTACTAATCCCAATTCGTAGGAATCACCACAAGCTGTATTTACCGATTTAAAAGAGGCATCTAAAGCGACGGGAATCCGCACCAAGACGCCCTCTGTTAATGGTGTCTCCATGTTGTTGTGTAGCAGTCCACCTTGCGTTTGTCACGCATTTTACAAGGGATAATTGATTTTTAATGCCCATTCAGATGGATTTCAGCTTTGCTCATAAAGATAATATGGTCTGTTGAAATGACCCTCCTTTCTCCTGCATGGGAACATTTCTATGCATAGCAAATAATTTTGTATATTTTTGTATATGATATTTATACATACAGTTTTATACATTTTACAATCTGACATGACCAAGAGTCGCAATAAAGTTAAAGTTAAAGTTAATTTTCAACCTATAGTTCTGATCATGATAGGTTATAGAGCGATTGTGGCGCAGCCTGATTTGTTGATGAAGCTCATTTGTTCAGGGTGCCCGTACACTGCTGTTCCAAGGGGAAACTAAACGAAACTAAATCAGGCTCGTCCTCATATTTTGCAAATTATTGGACTATATGTGCAAAAATAACTAAGCACAACAAGAGAATAAACTGTGATCAAAGTCACGTTGAATATGTGTTTAAAAGTACACACTTCTCAGCGCTTAAAAAACACCAGGCATGTTTTAACTAAACACTAGCAAGAAATTTTGGATAAAAGTCAATTGCACCAGAGAAAGTACGAAATGTCCTTTAAAACACTGATTGCAGTCAGCAATATATTCAACTGGAATCCCACATCATCTTAGTTATTCATCAGGCAAAATCATTCACACGCTCTGGGGCGGAGATCGTGGACGTTATTGTCACGAAAGTGCAGCCCTAAAACTGACCCGAAAGTCGCATGTTTTGGCATTGTAATTTTTTTTCATAAAATATCATATACAAAACAAGTGCTTCTCATCTTTTACTGCCAGTATACTTTAATTGCTTGGTCCATCGAGAGGGCGTCAATATTATATCAAAATGGCCTGAAACAAAGAAGCAAAATAGTCTCACAATTCCGAGGGGTTATATGTCAGTCAGATGTTGGTTGCATCCCACTCCTGTGCTTGTCCATAATCATGTCGTCGAAACTTATGTAATCCGAAAGCCCTTCAAATCTATTCTGAACTGGAGAAAGATCTTCGTGACGAAGTTGATGACGACGATGAGTCTCCTTTTGTGGCGGGATTGGCAATTATGGGAAACGGACGACTCTTCTTCTTCATGTGTGGCTCTTATGTAATCATTCCAAGGGCCTAACGACGCCCCTTGATGGCGTTTTTTCAGGTTTATGTCTCGAAAACTAGCTTGGCATTCAACGAAGATAGATAAGGTTGCATGGTTTCTGAAGGGGTGATGGGAAACTGGATGCAGTTTTTAGTCATCTATATGGGCGTTCCATTCCTACCAAGTGACGGAGATCGACTCGAGCTCTCTGCTCTTTGTGATGTCAAGGATGAAAATGAACCAATCGTGTCCGTCACCTTCTGGAATGGCCAATGAAATTGACTCGGGAGATCAAATATTAACACTATATTTGTGGCATCTAACATATCCCCTCGAGTGCTTTGTGTTGATGGGCACAAAACTCAGAAACTCGTAAAACATAGGGAGAATGAAAAGAGTCAAAAGACCGTGTTGTCTGTTTCGTTGATCAAGCTCATGCCTCAAGCCACTGTATTATTGCCTTTGCAGATAGTTCCTAATGCCGTTTCATTTTGGGAAAACGCTCTGAAAGTCCGCCGAAATGTTGGAGCTATTCACCTGAACCGAAAATGTGAAAACAATCAATACTTCATGGCAGAAGATGACCCGACGCAATATTGCAAGAACCAGTGTGTGGAAACCAAATGCGGCGAATTTGTGGTGCCCGAGGAGCATTTGAAGTCATGCCATACTTGTGACTCGTTTGGACGAGACTGCAAGAAAGTCACCGACGAAGGACCCGGTGTGAATAACACGGATTTTGTGCTCTACGTCTCGGCAATTCCCACCAAGCAATGTGGAGAGAGCATTGGTAAGTAAATGATCTCTTCATGATGTGTGAACACACAAACGGGCGTTTCATGATAAATCTAGAACCAGCATGAAGTGGATGGACAGGCAAAAAGATCCAATTCGACTGAACGAATTAAGTGGTCGTTCAAACGAGGGATGGCTGAATTTTGAACTGACCAATAGTCATCCAACAAAAAGAAGCTTTACGTTCTGCTCGTCAGTGTGCACTTTCCTGTTTATTGCTAGCCAGCCTCTAACAAATGTAGGGGCACATTCAGATCTCTAGGGAGGGAAAAGTTACTTGAGGTATTGTTTTGAGCACATTTTGGTGGTTTTGCGGCAGGGTATTGGACCAACCTACTTCCATGCAACCAAAACAGTACTGATATGGTCAATCTGCCTGCAACACAAGCTATCAAACCAGTACTGAATAGATTAGAAGTTAATACGTTACTAATATGGTCCGTTTTTTAAGGTTGCTGTTGGTTGGTTGTGCATTTCTTTAAGTCGGGGCATGCCAAATTGTGGTGCAGCCTTGTTTGCAATTCCTTAGAACCGTGAATGTACTCCTTGATAAATAAAACTAGACAAAATTGTCTGTGCATTTTTCCTAACTAAAGAGGCTAACTCATTTGTTTAATGTGCTGTGCATTTGTGACCTTTGAAAGCACATAGCATTCAACCCAATTGCCTGAATGGGTTAAAAATTGGGGAAAAAAACATATTCTTCTGAACACAGAGGCAAGATATGCCAAAGGTACACACCTTTTCATGGATGGGATTGAAAATGACAATTTCCGTTCTCGGCCTGATAGTCCAGACTTAGAGTGGTTCTTGATCTAGCTGACCGGGCAACTTGGTGGTTTTGGACTTTTTCCACAAACAAACAAACCACTATCAGTTCAAATACGATCATTTATTGGTTAGGCATGGCCATTAACAAAATGGTCCTCATTCCTCGATTTGATCAAATTGTGAACAATACAGACTCGTCATTGACTGCCTCTTTTGCTTCTACAGTATTTCTACTGCTTGACGATATGGGTCATCGACCTCAGTCTATCACGCACATAATACTATATAACCTGATTGTTACGCGATTCGACAGGGAAAAACACGTCTGAAGTGCTTCATTTGGAAGATGTCATGGCGATGATATCAGTGATGTTCGTAACAGGTGTGAGTGTGCATTCTATATATATATATATATATTTTTTTTATATCAATGTATGAGTTTACTACGGTATGTCAGACACATAAGTTAGACATGACTTTGACTTCAGTTCAATCTGTACGCCGTCCACCTTGTCCATCTTCCATTCAAAGTCGAATGGCAAATTAATTTGTCAGTCCATTGATCGACCTGAAATTCATGTCCAAGACTCTGTGAAGTGGATGGCCATTGGACAAGCAATGTTTCATTTGCAGCTCTAATTGAGCGCACTGCGCAAGTCATGGCTTCTAATTGAAAGACTGCCTTTAGAACTGAACTGCGGTGACAAGATCATCATTTCGGTTGGCCAGAAACGGAGTACTAATCTCTTGCCTTCAATGGTGGTCGCAATTGTCCTGAATTTAATTTTGCTTTGACCATGAACAGATTGTGCGCTTGGAATCGTACGCATTAATCGTGTACAGACATGGGTCTCATTGGGAATCATAGCCAAAGTTTTAATTTGGATAATTGGACAATCTGAAACTGGAAGAAAACAAATGAATGAAGCGATTGAACGGGCTGAATTGTTTTATAAAAGGGAATGAATGACAATCAAACTTGGCAATGAAAACTACTTTCATCTGCTTCCCTTGACAAGACAATTGCATTTTCCAGTAGCAGGATTTAAGTCAGAGGTGGACGAGTTTTTGAATAAGATTCCCGATCAACCTCTATATTCTATCTGTTCTCTATTCTCTATATACTCTATATTAAAGGGCTAGCCAGATCAGCCAACTTTAATTCGTTGGTCGATCAAATAATATATATAAATAAGTTGAGTAAAATAAGAAAAACAATCGTCTTGAACTGCTGGGATTTAAATCCCACCAACCGTAAGGAAGTCCGCAAAAAATGAAAAAGAATATACGTATATTAGGGCCTACGATGTGGCTTTTGTTATGCGCAGAATTGTAAAAAGAAAAATCTTGATTTTAACACCATTAACAGAAACCAATTGAACCTTCGAACTGAAAGCAAGGATCGAGACTCCCCACGTCTGGTCATGGCATGTTTGTTTCTACTGTTTGTGATTCAAAAACCTCTGTCACAGTTCATTCA
The DNA here is from genome assembly GCF_007210705.1 of Tigriopus californicus. Taxonomy (NCBI): domain Eukaryota; kingdom Metazoa; phylum Arthropoda; class Copepoda; order Harpacticoida; family Harpacticidae; genus Tigriopus; species Tigriopus californicus. The sequence continues at coordinate 2,575,005 of NC_081445.1, read as the reverse complement.
ACCATAAAACGCCTCAGTAGTCGCCAGCAACTTTTTCCACCACGATGCTCCTTACACACACACACATTCTACTTGATTCAGAATGATACTAAAAACACACACATTTTTTCTGCTCTTGATCATCCTAATTCTCAAGTCCTTTCTCAAACCCAAACCAAGTTCGACCATGACTGATTTGGACGTCTTCTTTGTGGGTTTTCAGGAGAGCAAGCCTCAACCGTGGCTTATGCCGCTCATTGTCAACAGGAGATTGAGTTCGATCGGCCGGTGGCTGGTCACACCAATATTTGCCCGGCAGCCATCAAACCCGATGAGGTCCAGGGCCTCTCATCCACGTTCAAGCACGAGCTCTTGCACGCTTTGGGTTTCTCATCGAGCTTATTCGCGTTCTTCCGAGACTCTAGGGGCGATCCCCTGACTCCCCGGGGTTCGGATGGAAAGCCGCCTATTAACCGCAAACTTCAATTGAGACAATGGAGCGACAAGATCATCAAGGAGGTATGTTGTATGTACTGCATATTTTGTCCTGACTTTTGCGGCATAAACCGAGTTGGTCAACCACAGGCAGAGAATTTGCTTTGAGGAGTAAGAAGGTAGAAAAATGTATCGAGCAAACCACTCACGTCTTTCAAGATACTTGAAATGAAAATTGAATATGCAGCAATGTTGAAGAAAAAGAAAAGAATTCATTCTTGGCCGGGAAAGAGGAGTCCCCAACATTAGGCTCAAAGTAACTTGGAAACTTGTATAAACTCTCTCGCATCTTGTGCGATCATATTAAGGTTTTACCACGGATACCAACATGGAATGATTACATTTTATTAAAATAGCTACCAAAAAACATTGAAAACAACAAAAATGGTTCTTTTCATCCCAACATTAAAAGGTTGTAGCTGAGTTAAATAAATGCTAACGGGTTTTAAGGGGTAATTCTTGTATAACCTATTACACTAGACCCCATAAATGAATTTACAGTCTTTTCCCAAGTAGACATGACTAAAGCCATGATTTAGACCGGGGTCATAGTATCGATATCTTGATTGCCAGACTATTTGATGGAAAAAAATTATATGTTACATCTTAGGCCAAACGTATTATCAATTACTCTACGCCACATAAGCCTGGAAATTGATAATTTATTCAAAGAATCCTTAACTTATGCATGACCTGAAAGCCATTGGCTCAATCACCACTCAAAAGTTGATCTTTCACCCTGATGATGGATGCTTGATCCTTTTTTTTTCTTCAAACCCCTGTTATCCAAATCTTCAGATTCAGGAAGCGAATAGTTTGCCCGATTGGTTGTTGTGGTTGGATATCTTCTCACAATTGCCTTATATCGGATATCCAGATTGAACGCACATGGAAGGTCCGCTCAGGCATGGTGACCCGGCGCGTGAGTGTCATGGTCACTCCCAAAGTGGTCGAAGAGGTTCGCAAGCACTTCGGTTGCCCCACTTTGGAAGGAGCGGAGCTGGAGGACCAAGGAGGCGATGGAACTGCCCTGACCCATTGGGAGAAACGCATCTTTCAGAACGAGGCCATGACTGGCACGGTTCACACGCAAAACCCGGTTTACTCCCGGATGACCTTTGCCCTCATGGAAGACTCGGGCTGGTATTTGCCAAACTACGATTTGGTATGTTCGCGCACGGCGGATGTTATCGTTTTTTTATAATAACAACACGCATTCAGGGTTTCGCGTTGAATCTGGTGTTTGATTTTGATCAATCTCTCTATCCAGGCAGAAAATATCGAATGGGGCAAGGGATTAGGCTGCGACTTTGCCCAGAAGAGCTGCATGGAGATTCTGGAGATGAAAGATGAGCGGTTCCCATTTTGCAACACAGTCATGCAAAGCGACTCACGAACCTATTGTACTCACGACAGCCGCTCGGTAGGAAGTTGCAATCTCGTCCAGTTCGCTAAACCTTTGCCCACCCTGTACCAGAACTTCAACGAGTTGGAAGGCGTATCCCCCAGCGACATCTCTCGGGTAAGTCTCACCTCCCCCCCAAACAACGCTCTTTATACGTCTCACATGATGTCTTGAGTGGCTCTTTCAATCATCAATAATAAAAAGTGGTAATAGCAAGACCGCTGAGACCCCGGCAACAAGGGGCGCTTTCATAATCTCTGTCTCGGATTCCTCCAGGTGGGTAGCTCGGTGACTCTGGCGGATTTCTGTCCGTACATCCAGGAATTCACGTGGAAGTCCACCAGCCAATCCAAGGAGCGGGGCACGAGATGCGCCCAAGCTCAGAATGCCCCCGTGGGGGACAACAACTACGCCTTGGAGCAATACGGCAATGGGACACGCTGCTTTGAGCAAGGGGGCAAATGGGAACAGAAGAGTTGCCGGACGCTTAAGCAATGGAAACGCTATGGAGCGGGTTGTTATCCCTATGAGTGCAAAGATGGCGGCCTCAACATCGTGGTGCGCAACGTCAGCCTTCCGTGCTCTGAAGAAGGCCAAGTGATCGATGTTCGCTTGAAGTCGGGGAAATGGCTTCATGAAGGTAATTATGAGCTATTCTCACTGGCCTTATGTATATGCAAGCATGTATGAACTCGAAAACCGTGATTTTATCAACATGCATGTAAACTGGAACGGAGATATGTAAGGCATTTTTGAACGCACGAACGTCTATTGAAAGTCTCCATATGGTTGCTAAAAGAAGCATTCATTTTCGCCCCCAAATAATTAACCCTATATTCAACTCTTATTCGTTGATCGAGATGATAAATGAAGATAACGTTAAATGATCATTATAAGCTTTCCACCTTGGACTGTTGCGGATTACATTCTCAAAACAAAAGTCATTTTTTGCGCATGATTCTTCCTTGGGTAATCGATTCTAACATCAAAAATTGGAACAAAAAATAGCGGTATCTCCTCATCTTTAGGACGTGCATTTTCAAATAAAAAACGATAAATTTTTCAGGGGAAAGCAATCTAACACGCTCTGTGACAAAATTTGGAATAATGTGTTTTAAAGCTGTTCATCCTAGGGAGAACTTGAGGGGGGAAAATCATAAAGAATCACTATCTTGAAAGGATTGAAGTTATAAGCATTTTCTAAGAGGAAGCGAAATCAAAATTTAGCTGAGGATGGTCCAGAGTTCCAAATTGTGCTTCAAATTCATTTTGATTTAGTAAGATCTTGAGATGTGAACACGTATTAATGTTAGATCGAGGTTTTTGCTGTTTTTTGCCAATATTAAAACTTTCCAATTATCTTGCAGGAACGGTGGTGTGTCCAAAATGCGAGGACATCTGTTCAAATTGTCAGGTACAGAAGCAAGCCCGAACGGATCCGGACCTTTTCATGGATGACGTAGAAAATACGTGCTTTGAGGGAGGTGCCAACGGGCTCAACGGTTTCTTCAGCACTTTCGGCTTTAGCTTGAATGACAACAAGAAACGGTGATGATGGATGAAGAGTCATCCATATATTCCCAATGTTTACAGTATTCCAATTCAAATTGATAAGTCTGACAATGTCCTGGTTCAGAATAAACTATGACTTCTTTGAGCTCTATTGAGAATCTTGGCGGGCTATCATCTTATAGTTATTGGAGTCGGGAGAGTCCTTTCCATTCCTGGATGAACCGTTCTCGATGTTTGGCAGTCTCAAAAGCCACGCGCAAAAACTGGTTCGTCCGAAGGATCTGAAACGAAGTGTTAAATTTCAGCATTTTCATCGATATACCGCGTAATTATTTCCAAAAATTTGGCTAATTATGTTTCAGTTACGCGACTGCTTGAGAACGAAGCAATTTGAGAAAAGTGACTTCGGGTATGCCTCAAAAATCGCTAGCTTGACGAACATTGAAGATGTATAATTTGAATTGGTAATGCTGAACGGCAGTCACATATTGAAATCAACGGAACTTCCAATGGGACTTTGAAGCAGGAAAGGAAGATAACGTCAGGTGCCATCAAATTTTGAGAGCTCACACGTATTTTTGAGGCTAAATAGTTCTTTGTCAAAAGATTAAATTGGAGTTCCAATTCATTTATCCATTACAGGAAGGGATTATGTAGCATTGCGTGTTAAAACATTAACATGTTTAATGAATACTTTTTAGACGAAAAAAGCTACTTTTGGACTTTTCTTTATCCAACAGCAGAATTTTCTATTTTCCCAAAAGAGTTTTTGAAACCCTAGAAAAGGTTTTTGCCTAACATTGCGCGTTGTATCTTGGTTTTTTAGTACCTCTACTGTATGTAGAAAAACTCTACTGTTTTAAAAAGTACCCCAATGACCTCCCAAAATTTGTGCTGACATCATAGGACAGCTGCTACATCAAGGAGTCAATTAATGTAAACGGTAATCAGTGGTCTTTTAGAGGCAGCTTAAAAGGTTGCGTGAGTTTTTAAAAATTTGCGTCAATGATAATCGTCTTACTGATGATTGAATCGAGATTGAGAAGTTTGTATGCGTACGAGTACATTCAGCACGATTGGCAAAGTCTCAAATTCACTGTCAAAAGGCTAACTCTCAGACGTGCCTGAATTTGAGGATTGATAGAGTTCTACGGCTTTAAAACCTTGAGAGGGGAAGCACCACACGCAGATCATAGAAGGTACCAATAGTATTTTTATATGCACTTCTAGGGGGTCTGATAAATGGCTGAGAACTTGACCAGAGTCCGTCTGATCCTCATCAGGTCACACCTTTGCCTGCTTTCCTGAAGAGACGCGAGACGCAGATTGTCAAGACGTGGATAATCATGTCCTCTGACTCCTGACACAAAGCGTGAAAATTTCGGTTTCACCCGATAGCAATGATGTCCTTCATGAAAGGACCTTTGAAAGCACGCTCAAAAGAAAAACTCACGCAACCTTTAAAGCTGCCTCTTGGAGAACACTGATTACCGTCTACAGTCAATTAACCAACACTTTACAGGGGAAGATTTTCTGTCTTACCACTTTGATTTCACTCGATTTGTTTGGCATCTGATCCACGTCCACCACACTGGGAAGATCAACTTGATGAGCTTTGGTGATCGTTCCACCAAAGCAATGGTACAACGACAAACCGTAGATACTTAGCACCAACGCCACGTCATTGTAGGTCGTTTTGATGGTATTGGCGTTATTCATGTCCGAAATCTGCGTGTCAAAATACGAATGAGATTCGTTTAAACAGGTTTAATTCCTTCAAACCAATCACCTGATATTGAATGGCTGCTTGAACGACTTGGAGCCAATCCTGAAGCTCCTCGGTTGAACTCAGAGACAACTCCAAGTGTTCCCAAGGGAGTTTCAGTTGAATCATATGGGGGCGATTTCCATCTTGAATCGCACACACTTGAACGTTGCGCTCATTTAGGATCCAAAACTTCTCGGGCATGGCACTCGAACCTTCCTCAGCCAACAAATACAGAGCATTAAGCCTGGAATAAAATGAAGTGCAACAGTGGATTCTGGGCAAGTTTTTAGCTTGCCCTATTTTAAAATGCATGACTTCAGGGACATATTTGGGCCTTCACTGACTCAATGTACGAGGTTCTGGAAACTTAGATCACATCCCTGGTCTATTTATAAACAATCATGCTTTAATAAGAATCAAAACGATGAAGGCTGATGAAGCTGACTCCATTGCCACTCACCAACAAAAAGACACCAATCACGCAACCTTTGCAGCCATGGGAGGTCACTATTTCAAAACTTCATAAGACAGAAAGTAAATGCGTGTTCCGTATCTCTATAACCAAGGGCCCATGAATTGATGTCAACATCCATATTCATGGTAATTGTACCATGGGTTATACCGCTCAAAACCGGCCGATTGTTTTTGTTCAAAAAAACGTTTGAGACCTTCATAGAACCCCATGAAATACTTCATGGCTAAACCTCCTCTAAAGCTCTGATTCAGGCAATCAGGAATCTTACTTGAGAGAGAAATGACCAAACCGCCATGGTTGATCCATTCCGTCATCCAGGATGTCATCCACCTCTCGGTACATTAGACACGCATCCTTGGCATTAAAATTGGAACAATCGCGCTCATGGATCTCCACGAATTCTAACATGTTAAAGCTAGATCTCCCATGCTCACTTCCGTTCCAGCTAATGGGAAGAATGAAATCCTTAAAGTTAGGTCCTATACGACGCTTCGAGAACTCCAAGGCACCCAAGAAATCTTGCAAATGATCACTGTGTGATAAGGTAATGGTTCGATCGCGGAGTTTGATGAAGCACAACCGGAACTCCGGATCAATTTCAACGATCCGGATGTCGCTGACGAGGATATCACACTGCAGGTCAATCCCACCTTCCAAGGCCAAAAGGCTGGACTTGGTGACGAATACTTGTACTGAGAAGAATTGCTGACACGGTTCGATGTTTAACTTGGCCTTGAAGGCCAGAAGCACTTGGGCATTTTTTATCCGACTAAAGTTCTCCTCGCAGTCAAAGGTCGGGAAGCGATGGCCTCGAAACCGGCACAGAGCACTTTTGAAGTCATGCCCTGGCCTTTTGAACGGCCTTCGTTTGACTTCAGGTTTTTTCTCGACCTTGGGTAAGGTTTGAAATAGCTCCCAGTTGAGCTTGTTGTGGACCTTCTTCCTCACTTGGTCTTTGATCTTCCCAAAACGAATGGGTGGCTGAGGATTTGAAAACACACCCGACGAGGACTGTGAGATAGATTTGGCGCCAAAAACTCTCTTGTTGACCTTCACCAGGGGCTCTTTTCTGAGTGCGTAGTCATTTCTCGGCAATATAAGCTCACTGGATTGAAGTGTCAAAACGTCCAAGGCATCTGCAATATCCACACCCACTTCGGTATCGTCTCTGTTCTCCCCTCGAGAGACCCTGCCGATCACAATTGAGGATTGAAAAGGATTTCGGAACATTTCGTCCCGGCAATCCCATCACTTTGAGGAATGGACCCTCCCTTTGGTCCAATTGATGCCTTTAAGTCCCTCAACAATGGCTTTCGACCAATCCAAGGACAGAGTCTGACTTATCTGCAACCAATGAGGAGACAAAGTCCTTTCCCTTTAGGCTCTTTTGGTGTGGATCACTCAGCTGATGGAACGAGCAGGAGAAGAGCCCGCAAAATGGAACAACCCTCTCTACTTTTGAATGTCTGACCTAGAAGCCTCAAGCATGTTGTTCTTTCGAAAAGACGCGGGGAACACGTAATATCGAATGAGGAAATCAACATTTGGAACCAATACCGCGTGGAAGTAACCTTGTCATGTCCAGAGAGCTCATTAAGACTGAAAAACAAACATTAGTAATTGGGCCCCGAAAATATCAACTCTATAACAGGTTGTTAGCGTAAAATGCAAATACATTTTCACATTTAACCATTGAGCAATAAGTACGATTTTTATTTATCCACCTACTTTTACATACGTTCACATGTGTTTTTTTACATCATGACATGATCAAGAGTCGCCATTCATCCTGTGCTTTTGAGCATATTGCCAAAAAATCATCTGAAGATGGATCACTCGGTTTCTTGACTATATCACTTTCAAGCCTTAAAATTGCCTCAAGATTTACATAAACAGACCTTTTCAACCCAACTTTTTTAAGCAATAACTATTGACAAAGCTTGTTGCGGTTTTTTTTGAAATACCCAAACTAAAAGTAGGAACTATTTGATATGTGTAGCGAATGCTCTAAAATTAGTTTAAGAGTATCTTATGCACTTCATTAAATGGACTTGAATACGTGAATTAATGACGTCTTAGGCACATTTCCCCCTCTTCTTCTAACCCTGTTGTTTGTCTTGTGTTTTAATTTTATCCTTTCATTGTACACTTTCTCTCTTTGACATTCTCTTTGTTTTATTTTCCCCTCATAAAATCCGACTCTTTTTAAACCTTCAGGAGAGGTTTGACTTGAAATGACAATTAGCAATAAACAGTGTTGTCGAAAACAAACTTCCTCTTTTTGGTCTGTTGATTTCAAAATGTCCCCATGTACAATAGTAATTTGGTGTCGTCAAATCGATCTTAACGGCGTTGGTCAAGATAACATTTGAGAAGCTGCAGCACACGGCAAGGATAATCTTATCCCTGATGCTCTCTCCCGAGCTCTGATTTCGAATCCATTCACTGAGATTCGCCCCATTTTCTCTCCTAGACTTCCTATACTCCTGTCCATGGAGTAATGGAGTGGAAAGCTCGGTCGAAGATCGAACGTCTTCTAGTGAGGTTTTGTAGATCTATGCGTTACCTCCTGATCAGATGCATTCCCGCTGAGAGAGTGCTACATGAATATCATCCTCATGTTCAAGTACTTGATAAGGCGGTAACGCAAAACTGAAACGTCCTGTAGCGAGGCTTCAGAGAGCTTACCACTCCACATGTCCTGTATTATTAGTACGAAGGTCCAACTGTGAGTGACATTTGTTTGGTCGGCAAAGCTTGGTGACAGTCTGCTACTCTTCAAGAAGTGTACAAAGCAAAATAGCTGCGCTAAAAGTTGGAAAAAAATTGCTGATGCTTTTTCCCTTTCGTCGTTTTTGGGTTATTGCTCTAACTATAACTGAAGTGTCAAACCAAAAGACGTATTTTGGTCTCAAGACCAGGAAAGCCACACTCTTGGGGTTTGGTTGGCTACTTATCTTGTGACGTAGCATTATTTAAGAAAATGTCAGAGCAAAATGTTGATTTTCCTCAAAAAATTGCCAAGATTTTGCCATTTTTTTGAACGCGTGACTTGATGACTCTTTTGGGCTTTGCCTCACATGCAGCAATTCATACACCTTGAGATCCATTTGGAAAGATTTTGGAGCATGAATTTTTCGTTCAAATCCTTCTTGAATATGCAATAATGCTAAAAAAAATGTTTGCTTAAGTCATGAAATGCCCAAAATGTGCTTGACAGACGACCAATTAAATCACAGCTAGGCAATATTCTCCTATCCCTAAAAAACGGGGATCCTAGAGTGCAGAAATAATATTTTGGAAGCAAGCCACCTTTTCCTTCAATTGAAACTGTTCCCAAGTCGATGCAATGACGCAATTTAAACCTCAGCCAAATCAAACAGATGGATCAAAAGATATGCTCAATCAAAGGGCAATACATAACAAAACATACAAGGAATGAGCAAAGTCCCTTGTAGTTCACTACCAAGAGAGGGCTAGCTCATTTTATGTATGTAGTACAGGGATGATTTTATTTAGCGTTCCCAATAATTTTTTTTTGTGGACTTCCTTACCGCTGCTGGGGTTGGAATCCCAGCAGTTCAAGACAAGATATTTATTTATTTATCTATATATATTATTTGATCGACCAACGAATTAGTGTTGGCTGATCTGGCTAACCCTTGCATATAAGGTTGATCAGGAATTTTCGTCAAAAACTTGTCCAAGTCTGACTTAAATCCTGCTACTGGATCAACGCCTACATACGACCTACGCATATTTGAGGGGAGCAAATTGAACAATGAAGGAGCCCGAGAAAGAAGAGAGTTGGACTTCATGGTTCTTACTAGTCTGGATTCTCGAGGGCTTGAAGGTGCTCTCAAAATGCACATTAAGCGTCTACGGTCACTACAATTGACCCTAAATCCTGGGTTGGGACAAAGCTCATGCATGCTTTTGAAAACGTACATTGCATTGCATTACATTGCAAACGCATATTGAACCACATTTATGGACCAAACAGTGAAGATTGAAATGTTTTGTGTTAATATATCAGATTATGTTCCTTCACATGCTGTTTACAACTTCAATTTGCTTACAAAATAGATCCTGTCAGTATTTCATCCTAATATGGACCTCAAAAGTAAACGTTCTACGGTCATCGCCCTTCTCAACTCGGGAAAATCGTACAAATCCATCATGAAGGACCTGAATGTCAATAGGAAATATATTTGGAGAGTAAAAAAAAGTGCTTGCCGAGACTGGCAAGACCTCGAGGAAACCAGGACAAGGAAGAAAGAGAACAGCAAGGAGACCTCAGCCTATCAAGGCTGTGGCGGCCAAAATCAGGCAAAACCCTGCCCAGCCCTTCAGCAAGGATGTTCTCATGGCAGCCTCTAAGGCTGGCTGGGAGGTCATTCCAGAGGAAACTGTGCGTACCTCATGTTTGCGTACCTCATGTGGGAGTGTGATCCGGCGATTGAGGGCTGTGGTTACCAAACGTGGCAGGTATTTTGGATGATGTTTATTTTTTTGCCAGTAATAAAGAGGCCTGGATCTTCAAACTCTATCATTCTAATATTACTGTCTGCGCATTTGAAATTTGGCGTAAACCCGTGCTTTGTAGGGGACCTTAAATGGTGTCATCCTTGTAGATTTTTGTTGCGAACTTTGAGGCGGCATAACTTCCGACACAGTCATTTTGTTAAGATAAAAATTGAAATGCATACACGTAGCAGTTTGCAATCTTGTCTCCGTCTATTAAAAAAAAAAAGATATTTTTAGTGGGTGTTTACACTGTGTGTATTAGATTTTAGCAGAAAAGTGATTGAGTAAATAGTTCTGGCATCGGGCTTTCAAGTCTTGAAATCTGGGAAAGATGATTCCTGCCTTGCTCGCGCTTCGTCCCAAGACCTAACCACTCTGCTACACTCACTGGTATATATTAATTTTGGTGATGCTTGGAGGCTCATCTGTTTAAATTTGCAAGAGTGGCCGGATTTTGATCGAGCTTGCCATTTCAGTTTCTGCCAAGATTGAGGAGTCTCCATTTCGCCCAAGGAAATTGTCACCACTTGTTCGAAGTTCAGATTGATTACTCTGTCGACCTCCCAAAGTTTGATGGGAACATCAATAAGATCACAAAAATTCTGAAAGATGCCTATCCGCTCTGTCCCTTCGCCTTCGCTTAGGCTGCAAATATTAGTTCAATATTGTCCACGTGAAGTAAGGGGAATTTCAAGCAAAAATGTGGTGCGGCACTTTGATTTTAGACCTTTTTCGTGGAGGGAGAACCAACACGCACCGTGATACAAATGTACTTTTCACTCTAGAGTTGGTTGTGCAACAAAACACAGAAAGGTCATTTTTGGTGTGGCTTTGTCACTGTCCGAATAAAATCTTGACTCAATAACAGAATACTGATGGCTTCAACAAGCCGACAAATTGAAATAAATGACAAAGTCAGTCAATGTCAGGTGCAGATTGGGTGGGATGTTAGTGCCACTTTTTCTGAGTAATGACCAAGGCTCAACTCCGAGGTAAGAGTGTTAAAAAAACAGGCCTCATATGGTAAACTTATAACCGAACTCTATCATTGCGAATACATTCACCACCACCACTCCATCCCAAAATAGAAACTGAAAAAGGCTTGAACACCTTCAAATCTTTAAAAAAATGCTAATCATTACTGGTGTTGGGTGTTCTGTCATGGAGTATTCCTTCTTATTGGTCACTTCATTTTTTCGGCCAATTCAATACAACACACAACTGAATTGAACCATTAAATTGATGAATTGACCGTATGTACACTAGCTTCTTTTCCAGTAACTTTCAAACCGCATAAATCATGACCTAGATACATTGTAAAATGATTGTATCGGAGCTCGTCAATAAACTGGTATCTTAGAACTACATACATCACAATCAACCGCGGTATGAGATCGACCGCTATTAACATGCAACTCCTTGATGCAAAGCTACCACTATATATATTTAAGAACGACCTACTCAATACATTTTTTAAAGAAAAGGCCTCAGGAGCAACATTTTGGGGCAGATATTTTGACTTTAATGTCACACTTAAGGCCGTTTCCGAGCCAGATATACTCTTAGGGTATCATAAAAGCTGCACAAACATCCTAAAGTTGGGTGAAAATAATCACCCTAAAGGCTTAACTAAGGTCATTGCAAACGAGGAGCTAAGACTGGATTGGATGTTTTGGACTCTGAGAGAGCCTAGTCACCTGTTGCAGAGGGCTTCGATCGATTTTTCCCCTCCCTTTTTCTCTTTCTCTCTCTCCTTCTCTCCCTCTTTCTCTCTCTCTTTATGAGTGGAACAGAGGGAGTGCGACCAAGGCCGCAAGGAGCAACTAACCAGCCAGCAAGACCTCGAACAAGAGAGGAGTGTGAGTGAGCGGCCTTTGATGGCGAAGAGCAACAGATCACAGTGCACCATTTCCAGATTGACAACTAGACCTTCAACAATTCCGACACCGATATGGCTCAAGATCTCATGCTCTCCGATTCCGGCGACGATGAATTTGACGATACCAGTATCTTCGAAAACAAGGCCGGTCTGAGTGACGACATGAGGTTTCTGGCCTCCATGCCCGAACTGTGCGATGTGACCTTCTTGGTGGGCGAGACCCGTGAACCCGTGTGCGCGGTCAAGGCGGTCCTGGGGGCCCGTAGTCGGTAAGATTCTACTGATCATTGTTTGCCATATCAAGTTGGGTTAGAGACGGTGCTTGCTTGATTGCTCGAATTCATGTTTTATGTGGTTTTGGGCACTTCCAGGGTGTTCCAAAAGATGCTGTATGTACCTCCTCGGGAGCCGTTGAAGGAGACCAAGGATCCAGCCATGAAGGCTGCCTCCAAGTTGAAGGCCTTCATCAAGCGGAGTTCGGAGCCCTTGCTGAACATGCAGCCCCAACAAGTAAGGCCATTCTTTGCCAAAAGTACCTTCTGATAACTTGACACCCCGTTGTGTCGAGGCAGCCACGGTGAATGGTTGATGGTATCTCTTTGTTGTCACCACAGAACATGCCCCATTCCAAACCAGCCTATCCACAATTCAGGAGGTATCTGTGATTTAAAACTCCCTCCCCCCAACATCCACACAATTTTTGAGCAAGCTTCGAGGATTGGTTGGTCTAGCTAAATCAGTCCTCGAAACTTGCCTTTGAACCATCACACAAATCTTCGTTTGATTGCATGGAAAGAGTTTCTAAATCCTTGAATTACGCTCGCCTTTATTTTGATGGCTTCCTTTTAAGCTATGTACATTGGGATTTCCATTCCTTGATTAGTAAGACGACAAAAAATGTGAAGGGTTTTCCTCCTTAGTCAATCAGGAGCGAATGTACAGTACAAACGAGAACCTTATTATGTACGTAATAATGTGATAATGGGCGCAAGATTCCTCGACTCACTGGTCCAACTTCCAATTTACCCAGTCACATTTTCTGGGAAAAAACTATTTTTAGGATGGTGCTGAGGTCTGGATTGGAAATCCGTGTTGGATAGAGAAGGCTCTGTCTTTTTTGCCGGAATAATGCCGGAATAGACAGAACTAGAATGGCGAAAAATCCTTTTTTTTTGGGGGGGGGGGGGGGGTTGTCAATGTGTTTTCAAGAGTAGGTCGTCGATGAAAACTTTTTTACCGCTCTGTATCCCTAAAAACGGCAGATTCTAGACTCTGGTCGGAATAAGTTGCACCCACAATGCCAATATCGCACAAAGACAACACATTTAGATAAACGACATATCACTGAATTGCACCCACTCTGCACATTTCGCAATATCGAGCAATTAAAAAGTTATATCTAAGTTGAATCCAAATATGTGGGATATATCTTTTTTTTGTTCTAAAACCAAAACTGTTTGGAAGTGGCCTTAAAATGTGTAGTCTTTTTAAGTTTTGAATATTGAGCACTTCTTTGTGAGGGGAGCTTTAAAAAACAGTTATTGCAAAAAAGGAAGTTGTAGGCAAAAGAAATGTAAGCCTTCCATTAAGTACTTTATGATCATTGATTCGAACGTTTGATTAAAAGTGCCAAAGATTTGATAATTGAACATTAAAGATTGGCCCCCAAAATCAATTGTCACTATTCAACCCTTCTTAAGCTGTCTACCGTATCAAATCTGGGTCGAAAAGTAGTGTCCAGTAATCCTCGTAAAACTGGTACCGTACCTGCTGACAAGGCATACCGGACTTATCCTGTTGCATTATTTAAAAAAAACTCACTTTTTATTTGTCTCTTCAAGCAAAACAAGTGTTTTAAGCAAGAGTTGATTTGAAATAAGTTTGACATTAAAACTTGGATTTGGGAGTAAAGCAAACTATCAAAATCATGTAGTTTCTTTTTATCAGTTGCATGATCTCATTCAGCCATCCCGAAAAGGTCGGAGGGCATTTTGAGTTTGCTTAAATTGAAATTAAACGTTGTTTGAACCAAATTAATCAATCACAACGATGCGACGTACAAACAATACTTGCATGTTCAACAAGCACCTCTACCGTCACCTTCTCTCCCCTGGGCTTGATTTTTGATCCGTTGTCAAGCCAACCTCTCTGCTGCCATATTAACCCAGGGACGCTCATGTTGGCATCAATTAACACATACCCACCAACATTCCAGCCAACGCACACCGAGCAACACCACCAGACCCTCATCATTGAGGAGTTCGAGCCAGACGTGTTTCGACAGCTGATTGAGTACATCCATACGGGATGCGTCACACTTCAACCAAGGACACTACTGGGTATGAAGATGATTTAGGGTTTATGAGTTGTTACTCCTCCAATCGCATTCATTAACACCCGCCCAGGATGCACGGCGGAGGCAAACGCTTTGAAACTGTTAAGGGAAACAATTGAAATAATTGAACCCTGGTTCAAATTTCATAGAAAGACTTTGATATGCAAGTTTCCTTCCTTTGTGGGACCATCTTGGAGCAGCATTTTAAGAGGGCTCTTAAAATTGTCAAAGTTAGGAGATGCTCCGTCGTAGTGCACGGTGTGTTTTTATACGGAAGAAGATCTAATTGCCACTTCCAGAGCTTATGAATAGATGACCAAATCTAAAAAAACGACATTCTTGTCAGTTCAATTTGTAAAGAAGAGCGGTCAAAACACGAGTTGCTCGATTTTAATGTTGCTGTGATCGAAGGATAAAGGTTAGCCGGCTAATGACGCCATTAGAAGTCCATTTTATGTATGGACTGCTCCTCGCCTCATCTTTTTGAGCCTCATGGGCATTCTGTGACCTCAACTATGTCAGAGATTGACACAAAGTTGTTCCGTACAATTTCCATGACAATTGGTGAACGTGAGTAGGGCTGCTTTAAGGGCTGCCCTTTTCATTTTTGGCTCAAAATACACAAAACATAGACATTAGGTAAATTAAATTAAGTATTTATTTTTCCGGCCATTGAAAGTAAATAATGTTATTAGTCGAAAGTATATAGATGTTCATCCAGTCGCATGTTTTGAGTCAGAGTTGGACAATTATTTGACTAATTCCTGATCAACCCTACATTCAATATTCAAATTCCAGATCTGACTACTCTAGTTTGTTACGTTAGTAGATAGTTAAATTAATAGATTAGGTTTTGTCATTTGAATTGCTGGGAATCCCATTCTCGATAGAGGTAAAAAAGTCCTCAAATAAGTAGAGAATGAAAGATTTTCATTTGCTAATTGGTGAGATGACGCATGAGTTATCTTGAGATGATTATTTGATAGAGAAGAATGTTGTATAAAGGGTAAAAGACAATAATGAGAAAGTAATCAAATGACTAAAAATGCTCTGTTTTGAACTAGTGATGGGTTTCGAACCGAAAAATCAGCTATTTAGCTTGAACCTCTATTAGGGCTCCCAAATCTAAATAAAAAGGTGCACAGAAATAAAAAACCCAAGATCTGCAACGACTTTTATGGCAGCTGCTCCGGTTCTGAGACCAAGAAGGGCAGGGTCACGTTTTGTCACTCTACTGAGCGGGTTTCAATATGTTTGTGTATCCTATTTCGCTCGAGATGGGAGCCCTAACCGAGGGCCTTGAAGCTGACATTCCGGTTCGGAACGCATCACTCAAGTTATTTCACCCTTTTTCTACTTCTTCCCGTCCAATCAATGCTTGAGAGCAACAATGAGTTAAAAAAGAAACATTTTTTTCCATGCAAATAGCAATTCTCAAAATTGAATGCTGACCGAGGCACAATGTAGACAAAAGGGAGTTGGGACGTAAAACTTTAATGTTCGGGAAGTCGATGAGAACATGAAAATTGAGTGGGATTTGGAGGAGTTTTGAAATCACCAAAAGTTGAATGCGCGGAATGTTTGATGTCAAGGGTGACTAGAAATGGAAATTCCACAAAGCCTCTAACAGCAGCTGATGAGGGGAAAACTCCTAAGGAAAATGGTGAACATCTAAAACTGAACACCACCATTTTAGGAGTGATGAATGCCGCGGATTATTATGGATTGGACGAGTTGAAGCGTGCTTGCTCGGGATTCATCCAGTGTTGCGTCAATGTGGACACGGTTTGCGCCCTCTTGGCCACAGCTGAGCGGTATATTCAGTATAAATGCACCAAGAGCTTGGTTCAAAAGGTAGTCGAAATATTCATCCTTGTCACAATAATGAATCGTTCAACCGGTTAAACATAACAGAGCTGTTCCCCAGGTTTTGGAGTTCGTGGATGAGCACGGAAACGACGTGCTCAATTTGGGCTCCTTTGCTCTGCTGCCTCAACACGTGGTCAGATTGATATTAGCACGAGAGGAGCTGAAAGCGGATGAATTCTCCAAGTTTCAGGTAAACTTTAGTCTTTCGTTGATGAGGTATGTAATGAACAATTTAGAAAGACCTTTGAAAGACGGGTTATTATCTTTTCATTAAAGTTCATGATAGCAGACACAGTGACCAGTGCTTGGTAAAACAAATTTCCATGAAACTATCCCACAAATGATCTTGAAGGTCATAAATCAATATGATAGAGCAATCCAATTCTCTGAGAAGGTTATGAATTGTGGAAGCAAAACAAATTATCACCTTGGATTGATCAATAATTGTCTGGCATTTGACACATGACCTTTGGAGAGAGAGCGTATTTGAAAGAACTTCACTATCGATAGAGACTGGTTAAAGGCCACGATGATTTTACACAGACTAATGATTGGTGAGGTATTACTTATGAGAGGAAAGTTCAATTTTCAGAGCTTTAAAGCGTTAATATAATTCAAACTCACTACAGTTGGCGATTGAGACAAATTTTTCGCATACTACGACTCACGATCATTGCAACCATTAAGATTCAATCTGAGATAGTTCAACTTTTTCGTTGTCTGTCTACTGCAATGTTTGGTCTAGACTTCAAATGTTTGAGGCTAGTTTTGGCAGTGGGGGAGAGAAACTGTTGTTATTAATCAGGAGCTATTGTTGCCCTTGACACCATGAGGAGGGCATTGTAGAAAGGTTTTCTGTGGAATTTCAGGCTGCATTAATGTGGAGCAAGAAGTACTGCGATTCGACCAATACCAGTTTGAACGAGGTCCTGGGAAGTTTCTTAGAGTACATCAATTTTCACATGATTCCTGCCAATGTCCTAATGAAAGAGATCCATCCCCTGGGCTTAGTTCCTTATCATATCATTATGAACGCATTAGCCTATCAGGTAAGGATAAAATCGATTACCGCCAATGACAGATAGTGTCATGTGAAACTGTGCAAAATTCCAGGCTGATCCATCCTCCGTGGAACCTATAAAAATGTCTCCCCATAAATCTGGCGGAGTCTCCAGAGGAACGGTGAGAACCTTAAGCTCTCTTCAAATATGTGCCAATTATTCTGTATTTCAAAGAAGCCTTCATTTTCATTCGAATATTGCAATGCCACTTATTTTACTTGTCAATTTGAAATTGTGGAATTCAACCCTCCATTGTTGTTTTAAAAGCGGGTGATAAGCCTCCAGTAGTTGTGTAAGAGTACATATCACTTGTTTTAATAGCAGCCCTTCTTCTACTTAAATTATGTTGCGCCTAACCACTCTATTCCATTTTCAACATCGTCATTAACAAATTAGAAACAATGCCTTCCCAGTTGATGAGTGTTTGACAGATCCCCAGAAAGCTCCATACAAGCCATAAACAGTACTTTGATTCTGTCTAGAGCCTTGTCGGTTTTGTTTTAAATTTCCTTGAGAAAACCATTAAAGTTGAGCTACTGGCAGGAATTTGGGAAGGTCTGAAAAATTTCTCTCAAATCCGGCTCCTCATTCACATTCCCATGTTTTAACCATGACAAAGTTGTCTTTCATTCAATTGTTCATTCCAGGTCCGTAAGCGCGCCAGTGGAAGTAGTGGGGGTGGAAGTGCCTCAGGTGCCGTTGGAGGCCGATCCATGTCCGTCCAATCGGCTCGAGAGCCTTTCGGGTCGAACACAACTCTGTCGTCATCCACTTCGTCTGCGAATATACCCCAAGATAACCTATCTGTGGAAGTGGCCTCGACCCATTCACTCCATTCACCTTCTCGATGTTCATCGGTAATTTGAGGAGTCAGGTTTGGTGGGCACTTTTACAACTTCGATCACGGCAATGAATTGAACAATTATGGATCAAAATATTGAACATGATCTAACATCGTCGAGGTCTGACTTTGATATGAGCAAAAAAAAAATCTGTTCATTTTGATAGACTTATTCAATAACTTCCTTTGCATGATAGGAAAAGGGACGTTTTGCTTCAAATTTCAGACAAAAGTCATTTTGCACTTGTCATACTCTTATCCTGACTCAATTTCAAAGAATTTAAATAAGCTGGCAATCACAAAAAACAAGTGTAAGGAACCTCGAGAGGCAAGAGCTGAGGAGTGAAGTTCTGGCAATGACCACCAGAGGCGCATGGCTCAGCAGGTCGATAACCAAATCCAAATAGGTATTACAAAGAAACTTGTGACGCCACATTCGATGCGATTTCAAAACTAGTTACAATTTGTGCTAAGCGAATTCCTTTGCTTTGACCAAATCGTCTGAGGGTATAACCAATACCTAAATTGGCTAAATTCAATAATGGAAGGGGTATTTGAACTTTTTCGAGGAACTGCTCCGTAACTCTTCTGATCAATAATGCCCTAGATTCACTGACGATTATAAAACT
>NC_081445.1:2547306-2556179 GCF_007210705.1 Tigriopus californicus | reverse complement strand
GAAAGTATTCTTTGACCTTGTCGATGGGAACCATTGCCAAAGCTGGACGCAGCCACGCAAACTCGGCAATTTTCGGTTCATTGATGTAAGTGGTTTGAAATTCCAATGCTTGTACCTGCCAATAAACTGCTTGACAGACGTGGAAAAGGCAGATCGTGATTTTCACGTCTGCAAAGATGTCCGATATGGCGTTAATATGGGCTACTTCCATGTCAAGTAGCATTGACCGAGGTTGGAAGTCTGGACGCTTTTTTTATAATTGCGTATATCCTTCGGTATGTTTCTTGACTTTTGTTGTTTGGTGGTCCCAAAATTAGCGGCACTGTCGAACAATCAACGAGGCCATGCAGAGCCCATAACTGAAAGAATACTTCAGGACAGGATTTGAAGGTAGAATCCGTGAAGCAATGGTCGGCGGTGGTTAGATAATTGAGAGCGGTTGTTGTGGCAAAGAGGGTGATACGACTTGGATTCTTCCGTCCAGAGTCCCAAAAGAGCATTGGCTTGCCTCCAAGTGTTTGAAGAAATCGTTGTGGTAGATCAAAATCCTGTGATTTGGGTACAGGGGTGCCGTCAAGTGTGCTTTGTCTAATCCTTAGAATGATCCTCCTTTGCGATTGCAATGACGCTATTCGGCTTTGTTGGGACTCAGGAAGTTCTCCAAGTTGAGCGAGTATTTCACGTGGTCTCTTCAAGGGTTGTGCCTTAGCCTTCTCCTTCAGTTCATGAACTTTGCTCAAAACTTCTTTTTCGACCATGTTGAGAAATCTCCTTGATTACAACATCATCAATTGCAAGAACTCGAGCACTACACATCTTGAAGTGTTCGCAACGCCAATAAGTTTTTTTGAGAGCTTTTATTGGCACTGTCAAAAACATAAAGGGATCCATTGTAAGACAGATTTTTCTTGCCGCGGAACGTGGTGGTGTAGGTAACAGACATTGTACCACTTGGCACTTGAACTTCAATGTAATCTATGCCAAAAACGAGGATAATTTAGTAATAGTTAGTAATCGAGCACGATGATCATTCTCACTCTCAAAATTATGTACGCTCAAGAGTTGTCACGAACAAAACACCGTCACGCTAAACATTCATAGAGGTAAAAAAGACACGATCAAAAGTGCAACGATAAAAGAACTACGGTCAAATTTCGTGCACCCGAACCCTGCTCAATATCTTTACCTCCATTATCTACGAGTGGAGTATTCAAAGGAGTTGACCCGAAGGTCATTGAGCGGAATTTCATTCCGGTCAGGGCCATATCACTCTCAGTTACCCATAAGCAGATTTGCAAGGCTACTGGAATTTTGGCCATTCCTAACATAAACTAACTTTGTATCGTCAGCATAAGAAGAGAGACTGGCAGTAATACTAAGCTTTTGAAACGGGGCAACGAATATTATAAGAAGACGGGCCCTAAGATGGAGCCCTGGGGAACACCTGACTTGACCTCATGTATGTCGCTAAGGGATCCCTCGACCTTCACAATTTGCTTCCTATCCTGAATGAAGCTTCTTATCCAATTGATAACCTTGCTATTGATCCCAAATTCATGAAGTCTATTCAACTAGTCTTTGATCTGCTTTATCAAAGGCCTTGGCAAAATCAAGATAGACAGCATCAACTGACTCATGCGTTTCCAGTCCCTCAATGACCTGCTCTAAATGCCCAATCAGTTGGGTAACCGTGCTAAAATGTGCTCGGAACCCGTGCTGTTTAGGAGGAAGGACTTCATTGACTTCAAGAATTTCAACAAGTTTGAACTTCATGATCTTCTCAAACACCTTTGCAATATTCGAAGTGAGAGAAATCGACCTAGAGTTACTGGGGAGCGGCTTATTTCCCTTTTAAAAATTGGAACAACGTGAGCCATCTTTAGTGAAGATGGAAACTTGCCCTGATCCAAGATGCAACGCATCAAGTACGAGAAAACAGGAACAAGAACCAGAGAGCATTTCATCAGAAACCGAGATGTCACACCATCAGGACCAGGAGAACTTGATAGCCTCAAGTCCTTGATGGCCGCCAAATCATCTTTTCTGTAACTATGACATCATCAAATTGCTCAATTTGACTAACCACATCAATCTTAACAGCCTCGTCATTAGAACAATGAGCTGTTGCTTCTGAGCTAAGTGGGGTTGAAAACACACTGGAGAACGGATCTCCAAGCATGTTAACCATTGTCTCTACATTACTAATGGCTTCCCCATAAACCTCAAAAGGCCCAACGGGGTGTTTCATCTTTCTCTTAGAGTTCGCATAAGAGAAAAATGCCTTCGAATTCGACCTGACCTCCTGAACCACCTTACTCTCAGTTTGTAACTGGTCATTTTCGATGGAGGCCTTAATCTTACCCTGAACTACGTCCAACTTGTTTTGGAGACTACCCACAATTAAGGTGGAATTTGGATGTTGGGAAATATAATCACTCAAAAACCTGCACATTGAAAGGGCCGCTGAGGCTATATGTAAAATTAATGGAAGGTCAAAGTCTTAAAGCTAATTCATTTGTTTGATACTTCCAACGCATCTCTTTTCCCTATTATTTCAGGATTCCTGAAAGGATGCTCCTCTTGATCAAAAAGGTGGTCTGCCTCGCTATATTTGAGGTCATGGATGATGCGAGCGGAAATTGTCTCACTTTTATTTGATATTGAGTCCATTTTGTAAAATATCCCCAAATAAGTGTGCTAACTCCATTCCAAAGAGATATGCTAGATGTCATTCGTATCAACTCTTCCTAAATAAACTTTCATACATGTGTTCATGTGTTAAATCAGTCTGTCACACCCAGAAGTGAGTTTCTTTCTTCATAAATCACTTAATATTTTGATTGGATCAAGTATAAGTCCCAAAATATTGCTGAAATTGCAATTGGACCTAGTTAAGGCAGTCATAACCTAATTTGAGGATCCAATTATCAGAGGAATGAGGCTTGCCTGGCCATCCAGCATTTTGTTTGAACAGTATTGGGTCCGGTGATGGAATGGTTTTTCATCTGTGGATGTGGATAATTTTCTAGATGGGTTCCAGAAGACGCTCCTGGAGGAGAAGTGAACCAGGGATTCCTCTCAATCATTCTTGGGAACTGCAGTAGCCACATGGCCAGGTCTCCCCTCTAAACAGTACAAGCATGAAAAGCGACCCCTGATGGGCGCAGCCTCCAAGATCCAAGAAGCCAAAATTTATAACAATGGAAAATAATCGGAACCATTTTTAGGTGACAATGCGTGCGCTAATACTGCTGACGACTGTTTTCAAAAGGACAGGCAATGTCATGTAGAGTCTTGCTCCGGTGATTTTTTAAGTAAAACACCCAACTTCAGCCGGCGTTGTCAATAAACGTATGTCAGCTTGGTTGTCGGACGAAAAGGGTCGCTGAGAAGACTTCAGCTTGGCGTTGACATGAGCTAAAAGTAACTACCACATTCAATAACATCAAAGACACGTAAACCATGATTTGGCAAATTTTCTCGAAAACTCAGTGCTAAGTATTTACATTTACTTGACCAATCAGGCCAATCTTGACCATACCAAAATGGCCTCATTTGAATTTTACTTTTGAAGTTGGGCGATTTACTTGGACTTTCCGCCGATTTCTGAATATACTTCGTGAATTGCTCCAAATTCAAACGAAAAAGCAAAAAAAAATCACCTGAGCAAGACTCTAAATGACATTGCCTCTCCTTTAGAAAATAGTCGTCGGCAGTATTAGTGCACGCAATGTCAACCAAAAATGGTTCAGATTCTTTTCCACTGGTTTAAAATTTGGCTTTTTGGATCTTGGAGCCTGCGCCCGTCAGGAGTCGCTTTTCATGCTTGTACTCTTTTACTAGAGAGCCCTACTCTAAACATAACCCGCCCAAAACCCCTTAGATAACCAAACAGAAAAGCTAGAAAGTAGGAAAAATGCTTGAAAAGTCAAATCGTTTACTGAAAACTAAAGTCTTGAAGACGTGGAAGAAATGATGGAGAGACAGATTGATATATTCACATGTGAAGTATATTTCATGTATGATGATAGTACGTACAAAGAGCTGTCTCGTTTTTCAAAGTAATGACAAGGGAGGGCTAAGAACGAAGGGGGATTGAGGGATAGAAATATTGGTTTGGTTTGCCTTGTCTCTTGTAATAATAGTATGTTCAAGATACCAGTATTATCAACTTGTGCAATTTGGCCAGGAACCATAAGTGGAGAAAACGTGCGCCAATGGAGAGAAGTGTGCACGATTTTCGCGGGCAAAAAGATGTTTGTGAAATAACCATTTTCATGAAAAAACACTTGGAACAAGGATGTTCTTGATGATGGTGGCTGTGGTCTAGAGATCGATGGTCTAGGGCGGCGCAACCGAAGTGCACGCACCGTAGTCAAAATTGTGCTATATACATTGTTGTTACTGTTGTAAAAAAGCGGGACATTGGATTTTTGTGTTCAAGTCAGCAGCTCCTGCCAGGAAAGTGGACAATTGACATTCGACATTTCACAATCCTAGCGTTAAACAAATTTTTCCTGCCAATTCAACAAATCTGACATCTTTACATACGTTTGGCGACACTAAAACAAAGAAAATGCTCCCCACTTCATCAGTGAGCTGGGGCTGGCTTACTCGCGCATTGCAATGGTGAGCATTATGTTGACAAATCATGCAAATTAAGTTCTCTGTCACGCATCCGCATTTGCATTGAATATTCAATAAAAACCATTCATCTTCCGGCATGCAATGGTTTGGCCATCTGTTCGTTCGTCTGTTCTGAGTTCTTCTGGTGTGGTATGTATACGTTGAAATGAACACATTCAATTCGCTAGGAGTAGCTGAATTAGACTAGCTAGGGTACTGCAATCATATTTGTGAAGATTAACCTAGTTCATAGTGGTGATGACCATTCAGTAATGATAGCAATGTCGGGTTGTAAGTAGATGTTGGAGTGAGCAATTTTCAAATTACGCGCCAAACTTTCCAAAAGCCCCGTGGATTCTTCACTTCATCAGGGTCGCACTTGTGGTTGTTAGTGTTTGTAATCTGGCACATAAAACCCAGAGCCTCGAAGAGCATTCTGAATGTCTGAAGTCTCAAGAGAGTCTCTGGAGCCTTCACTTAAACCAGATGTGTAGATGTTACCACCCCCATTGTAAGAGCGATCTGAGGGGGCGGAACCTGGAATTGATCCCTGGTAGGAGGACTCGTCGCTGGGAGGGCTTTGCGGGGAGAGTGGGTAACGAAGGGGCGTGCGGGGTTTGTAGAAAGGCGATCGAATGGAATCTACGTCATCTTCAAGATCCTCACTTTTTGAATTGACGGCCTCATCTGAGGTGGAGCGCATTAGCTGGGCCCTCAGGTAGTCCTCGCTGAAAATTGCAAGAGCCTCATAAGTAGCGCCCATGGAGTTTGGGTTGGTTCCTTGGTGATATGACATACGAATTTAAAAAAGTCTGGTGAGCATGCAGCTATCTATGTGCGTTTACTGACATCTTCAGATGCAGAGAGAGATAGAGAGATAGATACTGTAACTCGTTAACAGGCTTTCTTGCCAATCCTAATGATGTGGAAAGGGGACCTTGGGCAAACCATCGAAACCGGTTAAAGGATGTTGGAATTGACGTTAAATTTAAACTCATGAAAGATGGGTTCCCAATGTAAGATTATACGTATGCAGACTAGTAATGTTGGTGCATGTGTGCCTTTAGTTTCAGAGTGAAGTGAGTGAGTGCCGTGCCAGAGACAGAGACATCAATGCCTTTGAGACATGAGACGAACCTTCGACTCTCCTCGTGACTGCGGGTAAATATTTGCATCAACTGTCCACTGCTTGGGCTAACCCCAGCAGTGGATGAGGAATGGCCGCCGGCCATATTGCTTGACGGGGGCCCTGAAGATCCCCGGCGTACACACCTGTCAACTTCTGAGGCATCAAAGGTGGACCCCGGGGTGAGACCACCATCTCCGGGTGAAATCGTGTCTACACCTCCATTGGGATCAAATAACTCTGCCCCAGCTCCACCTGTGACTTGTCCGTAGGCACGAGGGGTGCGCGGCGGGGAGATGCGGTTCCCACATCCATCTAAGCCACTCAAACGGGACGATCGAAACTTGAGGCTCGAGTTGGCCGACCCATGACTAGCCACAGGAGAGCCCGGGCCACCAGTTCCCCCAGCGGAAGATCGTCTCCGATGGGCTGCCTCCCGGTCCCGGTCCCGATCCCTCCCCAATGTTCCCCCAGCTGCCCCACTATTGGAAGGCGTGTGGTGATGGTAGTGGCCTATTCCGAAAGCTTGATCCTCTCGATCCTGATTGAGATTCCTGTAAGGGTGAACATGCCGCAGTTCATTGATGCGGTACAGGCAAGCAAGGTTTCAAGTTACTTCAGGCTCTTTCACTATGGTACGTACTTTGGTACAACTAAGCATGCCCGTTGGGTGCTTACTTGTGTGTTCTGGGCACGGGGAGGCCCACTGAGTTGTTTATAAATACTTTCAATGGAGTCTGTCTCGGACTCGGTTGGAGGGTTACGCATGGAGGAAACTAGGCCTTGAGCCATAGCCCTAGGGAACAAAAGACAAGAGAGAAAACATATTTAGCTAAGAAGGTCATTTCTTTTGTGCGAAAAAAGTGATCATGGCTTATGTAGAGAAGCAACCAAAATTTTTGACTCAATATGGTTAAGAGAAACAGTCAAAAAAGGAGAGGCTACAAATAGAGAAAGTAGCAAAGGATGAAGAAAGTTGTGAATGTTTAGTGTGTCAATTGTTGAAAATGACTGATACAGGTAGTTGTCAAACTGTCAGTATGATCACTTTTTTGCAATTATAACCAAATGTTCTCTCTATTGTCTTTGTGCAAGGGTTACATTCCTTTGTTTGGAGGCGTTATGTACAATCAGCTTAGCAAAAGTTGGCAAGTTTCAGGTCCCTTTTTCAACAATTGTCATGCTTGTCAATGAGGAGAAAAAATGATGCAAGGAGTCTCTCCGTCATGCCTGCGTTAACATGCAAAACTTTTGGGGAAATTGCGCTTGGCTCTTACCTGAAATGCCTCTCAGCCTCAGATTCTCTGATATCCTCAGATCCACTGGGGCTCATGTGCCTTGAACTGTGCTCCAGTTGCCGAATCAGATCCTCCAGATTCCTGATCCGAATGGGACCCGGAGCATCATGATCACTTGATTGCTGTTGCTGTACATTGTCTAATTTCTCCCTAGAGCTTCTTTTGAGAGTAGCGGCCATNATCATGATCACTTGATTGCTGTTGCTGTACATTGTCTAATTTCTCCCTAGAGCTTCTTTTGAGAGTAGCGGCCATAGCGGCAACCAAGTCGGCTCCTCCCATCACTCCACCAACACCGCCGCCACCACCACCGCCTCCACCGCGGCCATATGAGTCGATGTAGCCTTCAGTGAGTTGCTTCCGTAACTCTTCTGAGAGAGAGGCCGTGCTACTGCGGTGAGCACCAAACGAACTGGTTCCTCCATGAGGAGGTGGAGGTGGTGGGAGTCGATCTCCCACGCCTCCACCACTACTGGTATTTGAGCCTCGGTGGGAGGAGGAGGCGGCAGCGCTCCTCAAGGCTTCCAAGATGCCTTCATGGTAACCGTTCAAAGACTTAAGGGTCCGCTCAACTTCAGAAAGACTGCGCGCATCATGCGGGATATGAGGCGGTCCCCGATCAGTCAACTGGTTTTGACTTGAGGTAGAGATTCGGTCCATTCTGTCCATCCGACTGAACCTCTCTGCATTCTCCTCCATCCACTTATCCTTCTCCAAAGCAGCGGCATCCATTGGACCGTACGGACCAGGTTTCTTGAGAATGCCACCTTTCTCTGTAACAGGCCAATATAGTAAAAAAAAACAGATTAGTTTCTGTTTCTTGCAGCCTTGAATGCTTTGCCGTTTTGTCACCTGATTGGTAGTTGGGGTCGGCTAGCATCGATGAAGATCCCATCATAGGTCCACCATGATTCCCCATTCGCTTCATCTGTTGTAAACTGTGCTCTCTGTAATAGTCCAGACTAAAAATCAGATAGAAGTCAATCAGTTTCCCAAATGTTCTACATGTTCATAAATGATTGTTTTAGCTCCAATGGGAAAGAGTGAGTGCAGCTGATGGATTTTGACCAAAGAGATAGGAAGTACAAATGAAGGTCACCACAACATGAAAGAACGCAGGAAACAAGACCAAATAATGAGTGTGTTGTAAGTACAAACGGAGAAATTGTGGTGTACACTTCGTACTACGTTAGGAAGAGCAGAAATATTTTTAAAGAACAGTCTTAGATAATTGCCATAATCCATGATGTCGCCATAAAGTCCTTTTTACCCAGAAACCCACTGCACAACACATGACCGAGGAGCTTACCTTTGGCCTTTTGAACAGGCATGGCATCTAAAAAGGTACAAGTTTTGAAGGCTATATCCATCGCTTATAGTTGCAGCCAATTCACATCAGCCATGGAAGATTTCATAGCAAGTGGCACAATGGAAGAATAAAACTTACTCTGCAGATCTGTATGTCCCAGAAGGAAATCCTCCAAGGCTCAGTTTGCTCCCATCGTCGAATGTGTGATCGGGAGTTAAATGCTGGCTAGGATGAGGACTGTTCGGATGGCTGTAGCCTCTCATCATGTTTCTCTTCATGTACGGTGGCTCATATTTAGGCATGGCAGATTTTCGCCTGAAAATATAAATTTGTTTTGTACTCGTTTGGAATTTGATTGGCCTTTCAAGAGGTCATGCACTACAAACGAAGAGTCACGAGGATGAAACCTAAAAACATGCAAATGAATGGCCGATTGGTAATCAATCCCAACAAAAGATGGTTTTGCAAGTCCGCTGCTGCTATTGCTATTTCGTTATACTCAAGATTTGAACGC
>NC_081445.1:2547183-2547270 GCF_007210705.1 Tigriopus californicus | reverse complement strand
CTTCATGTACGGTGGCTCATATTTAGGCATGGCAGATTTTCGCCTGAAAATATAAATTTGTTTTGTACTCGTTTGGAATTTGATTGG
>NC_081445.1:2510103-2547147 GCF_007210705.1 Tigriopus californicus | reverse complement strand
TGAGTGATCAACTATCGCAAGCCATGCTCAATGTCGAAATGAACAAAAAAAAAAATGAGAACTAATTTCAAGTACCTATAACATAAGGCCATGAGGGCAAAGAGCATGAACACCGTGCCGACGCTGGCCACAAGGATAACAACCATGATAATTGTGTCACTATCGGACTCTTTCACTGCATGCGGTGAAACAGGCCATTTTCCGGGGTAAATAAATGATTGAGACGGTTTTCACGTGATCGTTTCGGTCAGGTAAAATTGGAAGAATCATTGAGTTCATAGGGTTCCATTCCGTGAGGACACATTTCAAAGACCAGAGAGGCACCCAAAGTGTGGCGGAGTTCGAAGAGATAAGTCACGTGCGCAGAAGAGGTTGCGAGGTAGCGCAGAAAATTGGTTGAGTATATTGTAGTAGAAGTGGTAGCCATCAATCAGCAATAGCAGTAAGCCAATGAAGACGATCAGAGGCAGCACAAGAGGTTGCGTGACAATTTGTTTTAGAGTTCCCACATCGAACAGGATTGGATTTGTTTGGAAGTAATGACAGGAGAGAGAAGAGAAGAAAGAAAGAAATTCAATTTAGTCACATGGAGAGAGATGAGGAGGTGATTATGATTTTTTTGTCATTGATTGCAGTTTGTTGGGATCTTAAATGATTGACCAAGCGCTTGTTTTCACCACTGGCTCGCCTAAAGCCTTATGGATGTCTTAGCACGCACAATTGACCACACAGTCTCAATCGAACACCTCAAAATTAGGTTGAGCTCCAAAAAACAGAACAAGTTAAAGGTTGAAATGTTATGTTTGTAAGAGCGTTCTTTGGATGGTTGTTAAGCATACAAAAGTAAAGCAGCATGTCTGGGACCTGTATCAAATCTGGAGATGGTAGAGATGGTGCAACATTTTTGAGGACAATCATTTCCGGTTGCCAACTGGTTACATTACTAACTGAACAGAGTCATTAACACGGAAGCACCATTAGAACACCTAACATTATCAGCCAATATGACGAAAAGAAGCTTAGAGAGTGAAGTGGATTGCCCCCATTGACTCCCACGTCTGACTCCCAAACCGCACCTATAACAAATAGCCACAAACGCGAAACAAGCGAATATGGAGGCCACCCCAACTAACAACATTATGACTAAAACCACAGTGTTCTGTTGCTCATGTTCAACTGGAATAGGTGAGGGCTTCCAATTATTTGGATCATCTGAAAATACGCAAGGAAAATCCCTGTTACCCACACTACTGGAACATGGTTTGTAGAAAGCAGGTCTCGGTCTGGTCAGTCGAAGATAGTTAGGTAAGATCTCACACAGCACACCCGAATTGAAGTAGTCAAAGCACCTGATACATCCTGCCGCCAAACTGAAAGTAGCGAAAACCAAGACCACCACTAAAGCCAGACCTACAACCATAGCAACAGTGTTCCTTCCCCGCTTCAGATCGTAGTCAGTCTCAGTTCGGACTGTGTTGATTTGATCCACTAGAAATTGTTCAAGCAAATTGTATGGGGCAAGTATATCCAATGTATAACTTACGTATATAGGTGTTCGAAGGTGTTACGTCGATGAAAGAGGAAACCGGGGTTGGATGCATCGGCGGAAGTGTGGGGGGATAAAAGGGTGGAGGCAACGTGGTCGACACCTTGGAGCAATCCGGACCCGTGAATCCTTCAGCACATACGCAGGTGTTCATGTTTGAGCAAATCTAGTGGAGCATAATAAGATTGTGAAGCAAGAAAAACAGAAAACAATTTAAGGGCCTTAAAATTGTTGTGCTCCAATCTTCTTACCCCTCTGCCGGCGCATTCAATGTTTTGGGAATCTGCCGGACACCGTGTGTAGCTCATCATGGGACGAATACTGATACAGGATTGGTTCAAGCAAATCTGAAAGGTCAGCAAAATCGACCAATAGTCGTGTGTTTCTTTCTTTGCAGAAACTGCTCGCCTTTTCCTCACCATTTCATTGCCACATCTCGTGCCGTCTTGGATCATCCCATAGTCCTCTCCCATGTCGTTAAATTCGGTCCCCATGATCTTGCAATGGACCTCCTTCCCGTTGAACGTCTGAGTGTGCGTTGTATATGTTCCTTGACTTATGGTGGGTTTGTTATTCCCTCCCTGGCAGTGCAACGTTCCGCATTCAATATTCCTGCAGATGAGGGCATGATAGCGGCTTGGCAAATCAAGATTTTCCTTTTATGGGGAACGTGTGAACTCAGGCACTTACGCTTGTTCACAGGGTTTGTATTGTCCACTGAACCGGATTTTCCCACAATTCCCATTAAATGTGCCACCGGTGTTGAACTGCTGGAAACAAGATTCCTCGGCCTTGTCGGCCATCCGTCCCCAAATGGCCTGACATTGATCAGTCATCAAGGGACAATCTCCGTTGAAGCAATACCCTTTGCCCTGGTGACAAGGAACTGCGTTTTTCACAAAGAGGTCAGGGGGACATTGACCACTGAACCCCGTGCAAATCTCGGTGAGATCGCACTCATTATTAGACTCGCGGCATGGAAATCCGGCAGGGCGGAGCTATTTCAGAAAGCACCAAGATCAGTCACACTGATAGAAGGGAGTTGGTGTGAGCTACACACCTACCTTGCAACTATCACAACAGGGCCCGGTCGAACATTCGGATTCACGTTTGAGACGACACGTTACCGGATCACAGCAAGGATCCTTGGACTCGCATTCCTCGGTGCTTCCACAATCGCAATCCTCCCCATCATCAATGACGCCATTCCCGCAAGAGCCGAAGTCAGCCAACTGATTGGGCTTATTCAGGAGACAAAGAGCGTGACCATCTCCCATCCATTGCTGAAACTGCTCAGAAGAGCATGCACTGAACTTGTACGGCTGGATGCCTTCCTCTCCGATCACGGTTGGTTTCATAATGCACCCGTGCCAGTCTTGGCATCCACAAAAGTTGGAGGCTCCTATGACGAAATGAGATTTGCATAGAAATATGACCATTGTTCCATTAATCAAATGCAAATGAATGATCATTTGCAGGGCCATCTTGCTTTTGGTCAAAGCCAGGGAACATTTCCTATTGTTCAAACGTCCCGAAATTCTTCGCCTGTTTATGTGTCGAGAGAGACGAGCATCTTGATGCCAAAGTGAGCCCTTAATTGCCATCCAATGCACTTTCTCGTCAAACTCTGCTGCTCTCGTCTGCTTCGCAAAGAATGCTGGCATTCTTCAAGCAAAACGGAGAGCGTCCAATTGCGTGATGGGGGCTCGAATTTGAATACAGCTCACACACTTGACATTGGAGAGCTAGACACTTCAAACCCCGCAAAAGGATGTCATATACCATTTGAGAGAGATGGGCGCATGGGGAGAGCTCAAAACAAACATTGAAGAAATATCCCTTTTCAATGGGAAAATAGTCGCAACTTCCAAATTACTTTCACCAAGCAGCCTCCGTCCTTGAACGTATGTATGCCTTCTTTCTAGTTATGTCCCAAGCCTTATTGGACGCGTCTCCAATACTCATTTACCGTCTTCATCATGTCGGAATCCAAGGTTGTGCCCAATGGCATGAGCTAAATTAGCGGCCAAGATGTGCGGCTCGAAAATGTCAATGTCCACGCTGATACCCACTGCCTTTCCGGCACAAATCGTTCCCACGGTGGAAATGGTGGAGCGACCCCCGTCGAACTTTTGTCCCCTGCAAACCAAGATATGATGGGAAATAGCTCTCAAAGGTTAGGTTCCGCCATGGTTTTCTTACGTGAGCAGTTGGGTCGTGTCCCGGTCGATTTTGTAGAGCTTCCTTCCCACATAATCGCTAAAGTCCACCAGAGCCTGGTTGATGCTCCTCTGGCGGGCGAATCCGGCGGCCTGATTCTGGTCTTGCCAAGTCTCGATATATACCAACGATAGACGTGTGTTCAAAGAATTCTTAAAGTACTGCAAGAAAAACAAGAAGAAGAATGATTCCCGTGAAGTTTTGGGGTTACTCCGATAATGTTTGGCCATCCAGCCTCTGTCGGCCCAGATTTACATTGATTTATTAGGATGCACAGGTCGGCACGCTGCAACCACTATTTTAACCGTTTGCCCTCGCCTAATAAATATTTCCAACTTGCACGCACAGTTCAACAGTGCATTGCCATGAACCCTGCTGCAATTGTGTGATCACCGTACCTCAGCTATAACATGAACAAAATGTGGCTTGGTTTCTTTTTCCTTCGCTTCCCAACTCATTGTACAGGTATGAATGTAGGCATCATCTTTTTTTGGTTCATTGCGTACTCTGAGGTATCCCAAAGGTGGATCAAAAGCATAAGGCTACACTTGTTGGACCTTGGTGGATTTTTCTTTCTCTTAACATTCTTCATATTTCAAACTTTGTGTATCGTTCTTAAAGAAAAGGTGACAATAAGCATCTGCGACGTGCTTTTCAAAACAGGAACTTTCACAAACAAAGTATTGTTTGGAAAACAAAGACTGCCTTTCCACCGTAGATCTGATGAGTGGTGGGAAACTTATTTAATGGAGCATTATGATCTTCTTGTAAAAGTGATGGGTACACTCTGCAATGTCTGCTTGAGGCTCTCTTTGCTCGATTGAGGTTCCTGTTGTGGTTACTCGAGTTAGATAGACACAATTTAGGGAAAGTAGAGCAATTAATCAAAATGCCATCGCTGCCATTCCGCTAGGAAATCATCTAAGAAGCACTCGAGGGGGCTTCTCTTCTTCGTCGTCGTCTTCTTCTTCTTTTCTCTTTCACCCAGGGCTGCCATTCCCTTGTCCCCTCTTCTCTGTTAAGGTCATTTATGGCACCAAAGGGGATTTTCAATGGCACACCTGAACAACGATTAAGAGTTCTCTCTCTTTCGTTTGCTTGAATGGAACTCGGGAGATGCCTCAACAGCTCGCAAATCTGCGTCCCAATCAAGATTTTTCTTTCCTAGGGTTCTTTAATAACAGAAATACGCGTATACTCACCAAATCGGCGATATTGGCCACTTGGATAGCATCATGTATCACTTCTTTCCTCGAAGACTCTTCTCGGAGATCAAACTGAAAATAAGAGTGAGGGGATTGTGAGATTTGCTTCCATTTCCAGGTCTGGCCATTGGTCCATTCTCTTGAGAGCCTCTTCCATTTCAAGAATGTGTGTGCAACGCTACAATTAATCACAGAACGGAAAATAGCTACACGATGAATCATTCTGGCAAAAATCATTGCTCTTCGGCATCCAAAATCTGCCTCCCCCTTCCCCTCTTTTCCCTCTCCCCTCTCGATCATTTTGGGTGGAACTCAGTCTCATTTGTTTTCAGTTCCTCGCTCCGTTCTAGGCCTACCATAGCTTTGTCCAGCACCAGGGCGACTTCAATGAACTTCTTGACCGTCCTCACGTCCCGCTTGTTCCTGGAGGTGAGATTGAAGATTTGGTCCAGACCTCCCGGGGTGGTCAGAGGCGAGGCCGTGGTAGTTGACCCATTGCGCCGCTTCCGCTTTCGACCGATAGAGGGAGCATCGTAGTTGCCCGTGACCGCACAGCCTTGTGGAGATTTGTCTGAATACTCGTATATCACATGGGGATGCTTACTCTAAAATGAGGCAAAATTCACTGATTAATGGGCACCATCGTCACAAGAAGGGATCGCCTAAATGGGTCTGGAATGGATCTTGGATCTTGGAGCCCTGGCTTAGAGTTTCCTCGAGATCATCGATCATATCTGGGAGTGGGACTCACCGATAAGTCTCCGCCATAGAAGGGCTGGATTACAAAAGTTTCGTTGCCTAAGTGGACGATGCCGGACACTCCGTTGCAGGTGTGAAGGGCGGCCATGGAGCCGGGGATGAATTCGCTCCCGGAGTAGTCCTTGACGGTGGCATGGTAATAGCAGTGCTCCAGATCCTGGAAGGGAAGGAGGGAGAACAAAAGATCACATGTGGTGATTTACGACTCGCCAACTTCTCTCCATCTCTTCTCCCCGAATCCATGACATTGTCATAAATCAACCTCACCATCTCCACTTGGAACCGGGCCACATCGCCACCCTCATTCCCACCCATTCACACATACACACCCACACCCACACCCACACACTCATACACCCAGCCAAGCCAGGAGCAGCAATATATCCCCAATTAAACTCCCTTGACAATGACAAAAAAACTCCCTAGGGCCTCTTGGGCACATAACTCGCCATTGCCGCACAAAACAACATTTCCACTTGGATCTCAAGGACAGCCAACTTGAAATTGGGCCTTTCGCGTGTTAATTCCCTATAAAGGCCAAAGGCCATTTTGGAAGGTGCTAATGAAGACTCCCGGTGATCTTGTTGACATGCCATGATAATATCTAGTTGTGAATAGGGATCGCACATAACATGGGAACACCTGGTCCTCATAATAATCAGCTGCCATTGGCCTCAGGACTATTCTTGATCAATTGGATTGCCAAAACCTGGGCTTCGGTATTCAACAAAGTACTCGTACCCCTTATGCATGATGATTTCCCTTTTTTCAATTCCATCTGCTCTTAGCTAGGTAGTTCTAGGTAGTAGTTCTGAGCTGTTCTTATCAGGGGCCCGTTCCCAATCCTCACGAAGGTTCGTGGAACGACCGAGAACATAGGGAGTCTCGTACACGAAAGCATGCAGACATGAGGCCAGCCAGGCTGATATCTCTCTTTCAACGACAGATCACAGGACGGAATACGAATAAGTTTCCGTCCTTTCCAATCCATCCACTCGAGCACAGATAAAAATGGACCAGACCCTTCTGCATTCCACTTTCTAGCACCCTCAGAATTCATGGGTTGCCAAGATCCTTCCCTATTAAGGAATGAGTTGGCTTAAGGGAGAGCATTCGTTAAATGAGTTCGTGGCTTCGTTATCGTCCAGCAGACTCCTTGTGGATTTCCAAACAGTGGATCCCAAAGAGAGACCGAGCAAGCGAACAAGAAGGAAAGAGAGAAAGAGAGAGAGAGAGAGAAGGCAGGGACTTTCAAGATGCCTTTGGATGTGCGCTACCACTTTGCTCATCTTATTCAAGAAACGACCCCCCGAGGCTCCTTTTCCCAGTTCTATTTCTCTTTCGGCCCAGATTCAAGTTGCTCTTCGGAACAAGCCAGCCATCATTATTTCCCTACTGAATAAAACCACTTGACTTCTGTTCCGATGACCATAGGTATATCAGGTATATCGTTAAGCAGTATTCGCGTTGGCCAACGGCTCAATCAATATCCTTGCGATCAACCACAAACAAAAAGAATCTCTCTCCAACTGACCCTTCAAAACCACACCTGAAACCCTGTCTGAGCGCTTGAACCATCTTGTTCACGACCATTGTCTAATAACCTCGACCGGTTTCTCTCGCTCTCTCTTCCATCCTTTTTTGGGGATGTAGAGGAGGAGAGGAAAAATTGGAAGAGGCAACTTGCATGACCTCGGTCCAAGTTTGGCCCAGACCCACCACAAAATGGGACCGACCTCAATCTATGCCTTGATCAATAAGTTTTTTTTTCTCTCTCTTCCTGCCTCTCCTGGTCAAGCTCTGATGATGATGGTGCTGATGATGATCTATTTGGAATCTGGCGCTCCCTTAGGAAAATCTCCTACCAAGCGAGATGAAAGAACGGCTGAAGTCTCTTCGGGAGATTAGCAGATTAGCCCACAACACTGCATTACCAATTCAAACCACGATCGCTTCGTTTTCATCTGATTTCCCCGGGAAGGCCGGTCATGAACCCAAAAACAGATCGATGCCAAAAGGTGGGCCCTCAAAATTCAAAGAGTCTCCAGCTGGGTGGGCAACATTTCAGTCTCGACTCTTCGTCTCAGTTCGCCTCGGGTGTTTTCACAAGCGTCTACCTACCCACTGTCTGTGTGAGTGTGTGATTCTGCCTTTTGAGTTTCGGAACCGTTCCATAGCATATCTCTCAGGAACGAGGTTCGTTCCAACGACCTACGTACGTACGAGTACGAACACACCATGATCTTCTTCTTCTTTATTTCTCTCTCACTCTCTCTCTTGGAAGGTCATATATGGCGTCGTTTTCGATTCCGAGGAGTGAAGGAATAGCAAACTTTGAAGTGGGTAGAGATCCTGCATTGATTGATTATGGACACAAAAGATTTGCACTCCTCGCTCTCCCTTTGCCCTCCACTTTTTTTTGCTCTGAAGCCATGGACATATATACATGTAGGAAGGTGCCGAGATTGGGCTCACTGCCAAAGACGGACTTTTTTGAGCAACGTGCCTGGGGTTCACGTCGTTGAGTGGAGTGTCCAATATCAAGTTCTACACTCCTTCGATTGACATATGTGAATCAGAAAAGTTTGCAAAAGGCATTATGCAATCTAGTTTTGCTAGAGATTGCTACTCAAACTCCTGCCCTCAACTGAGGGGTCAATGGAATATAGCATAAACTTTGGGTTATGTGTAACAAACTGTCAAGAGTTTGAGAGCAAAGAAGGAGTTTTGTACGTGAATATTGTCGCATGGAAAGATAACAAAGAATATTTGTCACATTCTTTCTCGTTTTGTAGATCTACCGGTTGAGGCGAGTTCCAATGGTGACGAATATGGATGCTGGATATAATCGTACTGTCAAAAACATGAGATATTTTGTCGGGAGGTTCTTTAAAGTTGACTTAATTCCCAGCTCAATTCATTCTTTTGAAACACCCTTTGCAGGTTATCATTTTAATGGTCATCTTGAAATGGCCCCCAGTGTCTGAAGGCACGCCTCCAAGGCCAAAGGTATAATGCATGTTAGCACGCACTTTAAAGACAAAAACAAGGAACGATTTCAAATTCACTTTTGTAGAGTGATCCTGTTTCTATATTTCCCTTTGTACTACTAGCTGTGCATATTGCTCTTTGGATAGGAAATGAAGATCAGTTATCCAAAGCAGCGCCAATTGAATCATCCCTCAAAATGTATAATGGTTGGAGTTTTCGCCTCCATTTTTTGGGAGATTCGTCAAATTATGGTTGCAAATCGCCATCAACTCTCAATCAAATGAACTCTGAACTCACCTCTTGAGTAACGGACACGGCTCCTTCTTGGAGAAACTCCTTTTGACGAATATTGGGAGCGAGGAGGCGTCTGCAATGGAAAAAATACATGTTTTAAAGCACATTTCAAGGAGAGAATTAGACTTTGAATGAGCTCGGCCAAGTCGTGATTCATTTTTACTTTGAGTCGCTTTTTTCATTGACGAATAAAGCGCGCACCTTTGACTAAAATTCTATGTTCTAGTTGTTCCAAACGTTTTTTCAATATGCATATTTTGAAGGAACTCCTTTCATTTGATTAGCTGGCATTCAATTCTTCTTCATATTCTTGGTCTGTGGTCCACCACATCCCCGTTTTAACATTTTCAAAAATCTGTTTAGAATTCGACCCAAAACAATGAGCACACTTACCAACGTGATTAAAAAAACAACAACAAAAATGACCCTCAATCTGTCGAGTCAGTGATTAAAATTGCCCAGGAAACTATTGCTATAGTGACAATTAAAGGTAAAAGTGTAATAACTTGCTCAGTTTTTTTAAATTCTCTTCATGCTTGTCGACGCTTTCCTCTTTCTAAAGCACAACAACTGAGGGCGGGAAATTTGATTTTTCTTCAGACTTAATGTTGGTCTCAATTCTCAAAATTACTATGATAATAGTCCCCTTCGTGTTTGCAGTGGATCAAGGTGTTGCAATTCACAAAAACAGATGCAAAGATGGCATGTCAAACCTCGTGGTGAGAAGTTCGTCTTGAGTGCTCACATAATTCCAAAAACTTTGAATTCTCAACATAGTCATGACAAGGATGGGTGGGGGTTCGTGTATTGTTTCTTCTCTCTTAGCTAATCATTGAAAACAAAGTTTTCAAATGAATGTAAAGTAAACTTGCCTCTCGAGATAGAGTTTTCCATTCTCTCAAAAGTGTTTGTAAACTCACTCCCCATAAAATCTAGAGGCCTTTGAACATGACAAGGCTTCTTGAGAGCAAACTGACAAGATGACAAATTGACATCAGTTGCACTACCGTCAATGGCCCCGAGAAAGAGCCGCACAATAAGAGCAGGATTCAAAGAGGAACCAATTTGGAACATTTGGTACTTGAAAACTAAGAAGAGGAGAGCCTATTTTCGGTTACCTCACCCAATCATACACAAACCAACAAAAAACTGACCAATTGGCAAACTTTGTTAGACATACAAAATGAGGAAAGATAGATTCGGTCATGTCCTTTCCAATGAGGTTAGGCTTTTTCCACTTTTTCCCCCTACCGGCCGTCAGTCACATGTGTTCTTTTTCTTCTACAGAACGTAGCTTGTAGATAAGTAAAGAGTGCTTGTATCAGTTTTTTAAACTCAATTACACGAATGTGAAAAAAAACAATGTACTTTCAAAACTCTGTACCATGAAGCTTCTAAAATCAGAGATGAAGAGCTCCATCTTTTTTGCAATCAAATTCCAAGTGATCATCTTCTCCCGTCCATTTTTGTGGCCACTCTCTTTGTGTGACATCATCATTTTTAGATTGAGTGACAATTGAAATATTTAGTCGGCGTGTCATGACTGGGGAGGGGCAAAGAGTGCAAAAATAGTGTTTGTCACAACAGCCTACTTTTTCTCTTTTATTGGCATATTTTGCCTACAAACGGTGCTTTGACTGAAATTAGCGCTTTCGTGGCGTTAGAACTCATTGCAAAATCTTAAATCAAATGTTGCCACCAAATTAGATATGTGAAAAGCTAAATTTTGAACAATTAACGTTATTCATTAAATTACAAGGACCAAAAGAATTTCACCTTATGGTTGTAATGGACGACATACCATGCTTGTTGAGAAGCAAGTGGGAAACAGTTTTGAAAAGTGCCGGTTACAAGTCCAAAGCGACAAGTTGAGCAAGAGGTTAATATCATGAGGGTAGCCCAAAAACCGTACAATAGGTGCTTTCCTTATTTCTTCCAAGTTAACTCAATTCTCTTTTTGAAAATGATAAATTTCATCTTTTCTTCAATTAGATTAATGCTGCAGATGTGTTGGTGGAAAAAGGAAAAATAGGCAAGGGGAACCATTCATTGGCCTCAGGCATAGCAAATTGATCTCAATTTTGTCCGAAATCGAGGCAAAAATTGGCTTTTTTGTACCAATTTTATTCTATTTTTTCCTTTTTTTTAGGGTTGGAGGGGTGAGCCTCACTTGGCGGGCAAAGCCAATCATCACATCGGGCCTTTTTGCACTTTAAGGCTTATTTTCTTGCACCTTTTGCTCTCTTCAAGTCTTTGCTGTTTTGCACTTTTTGCCCCTCCCTAGTCATAACTCATGAGTGATGTGTCCAGACCGTTGTCTGCAGAACCCAAATGGTCGATTCAAGTCAAAAGTTTCAATTCGCGCATTAGCCAGGGCTCTTGATTTGACCGCTAAGTGTCTTGGCCTTGATCTACGTACTTCGTGTTGCAGACAATACTAATACTGGCTCTTGTACCTTCTGGATAGCTGATTCTAATAGCATTGGTCTCAGCTCATATATCAAGTGTCTCTATCCAGCTTTGTTCAATCATGAGAGAGTGGGAACAGAGAACGAGGAGGCAACATCAAAGTAATGAGATATTTCTTTTTTGCCGGAACCTCCACTTCTAATGAAGTAATCGGAACGAAGAGGATCAAGACCAAAAAGAACCGTTGTAGTGGGAATATCGGGGCATGTCTGACATTTCGCCAGAAAGTCTGCCTATCACATTTCGACGAATGGTGACCATGGAACATAGGGTGCTCCAAAGAGGCTCTTCGTGCAATGTGCGATTCGTGGACATGCCGTGAAAATGGGATGAACTTACGTGTTGAGCTCCATTTCGAGGATGAATTTGTGCTGAAACGCCCTGATCAGCAACGATGTGCGTCGAAAATGCTTTTGGCTGGACTGAAATGAGAAGAAGATACAAAACTGAATTAATCAAGATTGAAAATGCTGCTTTAATGAGAACATGGCGAGTCACCTTGAGGAAACAGGTTCGCAAGCGGAATCAAATTTAAGAGGGAATCAAGTTGGTCCCTTTCATGAGGGAGACCGTTGTGCTATTGGTTGGTTTATTGACTTAAGGTATGTAGCTATTTTTGTGCTTATTTTATGAGAGAGCGCCCTTTTTAGGTAAGCAAAGGGGATGATAGAGGGCGCTAGAAGTTCTAAGAGTACATATTTCACCAGTACAGTGTTCAGCCTTGGGTATCATATTTGGATCTTCAAAGGCCTTTTGCTTAATATTGTTTTTTTTTTTCCTGGCTTATTTTGATGCCAAATCTGCGTCAAGGCTTGAATGAAGCGATTCCTTCATCATTGGTACCGGTACAGTGTGCATGTGTGTATGTAAGCCCTATAATTCGATCTCCTTTTTCTGAATTGATTACCTTCTTTCTCAATCTCACATCGCAACAAAACTAAGCTTTTGGCCATCAATTACGCGATGGTGACATTGAAATCTTGCCATGGTCTATCTCAGTCAGCATCTAAGATTTCCAATTTTCAGTGTCCAGTCTTTCACTTAGGAAAACTTGGTCTATTTAGATGTGCTTACTATTGGTGCTCTATCTGGTGGCTCGTTGACTCCTCGACCCCCAAATGTGGCGCCGAAAGTGTTGATTTCTCTGGTGGACACGCCGGTCATCTCTCGGTTTCCGACTTGTAACGGATACACCACCTGATAGTAACGTGAGCCTAGGTTGCGAACCAAGTCCTGGTTCTGTTTGTGGTCTCGAAGCAGCCGCTCGACTTCTCCTGGAATGACAACCCAAGTTAGAGTTGGTGGTTGAAATGGGGTCAATTCTTGCGCTTTTGTCGTTTCGCTTAAAGCCTTACCCCGAGGAGATTCGTCGAGAATCAAATCGTAATTGCTTTCATCCAACCCCAAGGTGCCTGGACTTCCTTCCGATCCCATGTAGAGGCTTCCTGTAATACGAAATAGGTTGGTTTAGCTTCGCGCTTAGTTGGTTTGGTGGCTTTGTTGACCTTTGAAGTATTGTCGTAAGATGGGGCTTGCTCACTATGATTTGTTTGTCTGACCATAAAAAGAGAGCCCAAGAATGGACCTTGATGAGCACATTCAGAGGAGTCCTGAGGCGCAGAGTGATCGGACAGTGGAACACAGAGGCAGTAATTTGAGACAAGGCCTTATTATATTACGGGCACTTCTTGTCAGACCCATGACACTATAATAATCCACGTAGGAAAAGAAGAGCCTTAGCTCCGAATGGAGGTAAATGTGTCCTTCTCTTAAGATATCCTCTTAATTTGAAAGATGCAGGGCACATTTGGTTCACACTTATTGAGACCAGTGCCTAATGTGTAGTCTGTATTTGTGAGTTGTCCTTCGAAGGGTGTACTGGAACCCCCAGATTGGACCTTTGTGTCCATTCCGGCAATCTAAAACATTTATCAGTTGGTTTGTTCCAATGAGGATATTTAATATCTCATTATCAAATGTGAAAGAGAACAATTTCAAAACTCCCGCCAAGACGATCAGCTGACGTGACTATATGGAGCAAAAATAGGCAGACAAAATTGGTGTTCATTTGGACTTTAATAGGTGCACAAATGACTTAAGATGTTTTAAAGCCCTGTTTCGTCACGGACCAAATGACTCTGGATGTTTATGAGACACAACAATGGCAAGTAAATTGAGGTTGCCAAATTTGATCTCACTCCCCTTCC
Source organism: Tigriopus californicus (assembly GCF_007210705.1). Lineage (NCBI taxonomy): Eukaryota > Metazoa > Arthropoda > Copepoda > Harpacticoida > Harpacticidae > Tigriopus > Tigriopus californicus. Next base: position 2,533,456 of record NC_081445.1, on the reverse strand, counting down.
TTTTCTGTCACTTACTTCACATTTCCGATGCCCTTTTTCCCTCATGCTTTGAAACCCAGAGTAAAAAGATGCTCCTAAGAGACCGTTGGGACTTGGCAGGAGAAACTATACGGTCTCATTCCTAGTCTCTACCAATATCAATTGTGGACATGACGGAGGTCTCACCTGGATTAGTATTGGCTGGTCTGGATGAGCCGTGCTGACTCCAAGTGACTGGCACAAACACCAAGAAGCCGAGGCGCACCAACATGGCGATGGTGGATCGAAAGGTGGACCCCATGACTTAGACCTGGATGACCGGGGAGCGTCGGCCACTTGGGGTCAAGGATCCTGTTGGGTTGGAGGTGGTTTGTCAAGCCATGGGGAACAGAGGAGCGGCAATTCGTGTCAGTAGAAGGGGTCCGATTAGATGGTTTGCAAGCGGCGAAGCGTGACCCGCATGGAGAAAATGACGCTGTGGTCCGACCTGGAATGGATTGCAATTTGCCGGTAATTGTTTTGACCTTATAATTCTTTCATGAAACACGGCGAGGACTCGAAAAGATCAGAGAAAAACTTCCACGAAAGCCCAGTTAGGGCACGGATCTCTCAAATGTTTCTCTAGGTCTCCTTGTTAAGGAGCAGGAAAGCAACCTCTAAACATGTTTTTAATAGGTTACTTCATTGTAAGTTCAGTACTAGTACTGTTGTTTAAGCTTCGGGGAAGATATTAGCTTTGAGCTCATCGAAATGAGAAAAAAACAGTGGCTGAGCCCATTAAAATAATTTGGTCTTTTTTTTAAGCGTAGAAAATTAAGTCAAAGGAAAAGGGATATTTTGGAAGTACAAACGACGATAGCTAGATCTATGGAGTAGAGTTTTGGAGACAAGATGTCAAGAATGGTTTTGGTGGTTTGTGGTCGGTTGAATTCAATATCAAATACCCTGATAATTAATGGACCTGAGCACTGCCTCTGGACGAAAAAATGGACTTGCAAAATCATAAGGAAAACAGGAGCACCTACTTTTCACAATGACTACTTCTTGGCATTCCAGACTATCCCGGTGAGTTCTTTTTGGGCGTTTACTTTCAAAAAGGGGGAAAAAAGGAGCGCAGTGGTTCCAATTTAGATAACAATTTCGTGTCCCGGCAAGAAACAATTTGGGTTTCAATTTGTCTCCCAGGATTGCATGCGATAAGGCAGCCTGGCCTATTCATATGAGCCAACGTATGGACCAAACGGAAGGAAGACGGAAAACATTAAATCCTCGTTTCCATTTAAATGTATCCAGCAGGGAACAGTAAGAAATAGCACCTTTGCATCCCCCCTTTTTTTACTAAACAACTGAAGATACAACCGAGCTCTACCATTCTGTCGACTTTTTGGAACAAATTGGTCAGATCCAAAAGAAGGTCCAAATGGAAACGAGATTATGGTGGAAAACGTACGTACGTAAAGCGTGAACTAAGGCATTATCTTAAAGAGACCATGGATGAGCGAAGGGGGAAAGAAGGTTCAAAGGGGGTGCAACTAATTTTAGAATTAATATCTGGTCGTATATTTTTCAGGTAACAAATGTCTTCTTTTACATTGAAAGAAACTTGATATGGATGTGAGACCCGTGACGAAGGATCCCGATTTGTTTAAAAAAAAACGTGACAGAATTATAAAACACAAGACAAAAGCGAGTTTTCTCGTTTTTTTCATCTATTTTCTTTTTTTTGGCCGGAGTTCCGATTCAAAGATTGGATAATAGTAGGAAGATTATTTAGATTTCTAAAGCTGCCCGGATGTGTCCCAATATATCGTCTCGATCTTCTCTAAAAGGTCTCCAATGTTTTGGGATCCTTCCCAACGGTCTTAAGTTGTATCGTAAGGGATGTCCGTGTGTCATTCAGCTCCATTCACTCCGTCAGTTCCAATCATCTCTCGGAGAGGACGAAGCCTTGTTCCATGAACGGTTATGCAAATGCAAATTACAGCCTCGTTCAAGCCACAAGCAAGCAGCCCATTAACCTTCCAATCGAGTCGTCAGTTCAGCCTCCGCGATCATCATGGGGTTAAACTAGGTTAAAGTGGGTCAAAGGGATCAAGGATGGCTTCAAATTTTGTCTCTGACCTCTCGAGTGGACCCCAAGAGAGTTCGGGTTTGTTAGAGGTGAGAAGGACCGCGGAGGTCTCAATTTTATCCATTGCTTGTCTTCTTTCTCTCCTTCCTTGGGTTCTCGTTCTCTGTTCCTGCCCTTCTCTTTCGTCTTTTCTTCCTTTCTCTTTCTTTCTCTTTCTTTCTCTCTCTCGCTCTCTTGTGTGTTCTTCTTGGGTGTCTTGGGATCCATGAGTGGTTCCATAATGGTGAGGCCAGCTCATAGATACCGAGGCAGAATCTAGATAAGGATCTAAACAATGGTCAGGCAAATATCTTTAAAGAAGTGAGCCCCACTTCCGCTCACTGACTGCCAACGTATACATATAGTACCATATGTACATCTCGGCCATGTTCTCGAGGGTCCGTCCCAATTCTTTTAGCTGGCTGGAACGCAGAGAGGCTATGAAAGATATCCAGGAACTTATTTGCATTTCTGGGTAAATAATCTGTGACAAGATCGTGGTAGACCACGTGAAAGTGGTTGTGGGTGCTTGTAGCCGCACTTGTGGGAATTCAGAAGGTACATTGAGTATTGTTTTCTATTGGTTGCGGACAGCCGCGCGCCACGCTTGCCATGATGGAAAATAGACCGAATTAATTTCCTTTGGCAGGCTTCCACTTCCTCTCTACGTAAATAGTTGGAACAAGTTTGAACTCTACGATCACCATGCTACAACCCAATGAAAAAGCTCATTCGGGACGAAACACTACAAGCTGGAATGTCAAAGAGCGGACTGCTCCCCAGAGGCAGGAAACTTAAGCGACAGAATTCTTGGATGTGCCTTCAATCTCAAGTGTTGGAAGAGAGCGAGCATCAAGTGTTCACCTCATAAGGCTCTTTCTAAGCCATTGAAATGATTTTTTTTTCCAATTGTTAGCAATGCACATGATTTTTAAGAACATCTTTATATCATACCATATAGGTAACAAGAAGCGTTTGCCCAGTTTTGCCTGACAAGTAACCTTTTCTTTCATGCAACAGTTGCCCTAATACAGGGTGACTATATTACTTCATAGATTTAGCTCTGCCTCGGAATGCCAACATTTGCCGACTTCTATTGCTGGGGGAACAAGTTGAATTCATCGACTGGTAATGCATGGGGACAACTGAGACAATTGAATTGCTGCGACTGAATGACTACCGAAACCGTGAAACTTGAGCATGCTCATTATACAAATATATGTGGACCCTGCAAAATGACTTACAAACATGGAGAAAGTCACCACGGAGTGTGCTGAACTCTTTAAGAAAATTAACCTAGACTTGTTAACTAACATGAATTTGAAGTGATCCCCAAGTTCTTATGGAAGAGCACCTAAGATCAGAGTTAAATGATGAGCTTTCTCCTATTTGCATATAGTTGTTTGACAAAATGTGACGACAGCTGAACTTGGAGCTTCATTTATAGATCCAATGGCAAAATAAACAACCACTTTTATGTTGATATCTGGGAAACCATTGACCTGAGAGTGACATAACAGTGCTCTAAAAGTGTTTGTTTGAGGCCAACAACTCAAATGAATTCACGTTGTGCTTTCCATTCTACTACCCCGGGCAGGCCAAACCCCTGATTCTGGATTATCGCACGAGTTTCGGTATAATGGCGATAAATCCTCGCTGTCTGCATAGTCTTTGGTCCTTCTACATACGTAGCTTATTACAGGAGAGAAATTGAACTGAGGCCAGCTTCGAAAAGGGACCGACTCTTGCCCGTTCTCACCATAAAGACTTAAAACAAGAAGATTCCTTTCAATCACCCATCGGACGTGAAAAGAAGCTGGGAAAGCCACTTCTCTTTCACAAACACAGACGACCAAAGAAAAGAACCCTGCTCGTTTTTTTTCGTCATTTCGAGTGTCCTTCATAGTGACTGACAGTTGTTGATTGGATCGTAGCATTTAACCGGTCTCTTTTTTACAAGTGTTGCCAGATGACTCTTCTGGCCTGCATGACCCATTTATTTTTCCCATTAGAATGAAAAGGATCCGATCTCGGAGCCACGAACTGCTATGGATAAAACATGTCTATTCCAATCCTAACCTCCCCCCCCCCTCAAAAAAAAAATAGATCAAGTGGTTGAGCCTCAAAAAATGATTACTTCCCAATGGCGTACGTACAATGGTTTCTTTCTCGATGGCACTGGCCTCATTTGAGGGTTGCCATTTTTTGCTCGAGCACTGGAGAATCAGAAGGACTTTCCTGCCTTTCCTGTCTCTTTCCTCTCCGCGTACAATAGTCCTCCCATCCTAAAGGACCCTAAATATTGAAAGCCCTTCTATCTAGCTGCATGACATAAACGGGACCAAGTGGGAGAAGAATGGCAACAACTAGTCTGGCGAAACAGATTTCGTATTGGAAAGCCCTTCTTTTTCAACTTTCCGAGGAGAAAAAAAAGAGGCTTTCAACGGCAGACAGACTGATCAACAGACAGACAGAAAGGCCAACGATCGTATCTAATGAAAAAGGCTTTGTCATCACTTGTTAGCTTATGAGTAGAACTTGGGAAGGACAATATAAATTCGTCAGATTTTCATCAGTTAGATTAGCTTCCGCAGGAAAAAAGGCCCTACGCTAGTACATCGCCTGACCCTCCTTAACATTTTCTCAACCTCAAACAGTGTTGCCTACTTATTGAAAATGTGTGCCTGTAAGGCCCCTCATTTCAATCGGAAAAGCCTCCATTGGCCCTGAAGGGACACAGAGAAAGAACAAGATCATGCACTTAACAGCATTTTTCCTTGTCTTTCATTTTCATTTCCAATTAGTCATCTAACCGAGGGTCTTTTCGAGTCATTTTTCATAGCTCAACAAGTTTTGTTTGTAAAAAAGCGGGTTGCGAGTGCTTCAACAATGTCCAATAAAACCTTTCCTGATTCCCAATGGTTTAACACTTTGTAGATTCCCAAAGTGCCGAAAAGAGGCCACCAAAGAGTGCGTAAAGAGAAATTTTAATTGACACTTTTATGACCGAGAGAGTGAACCATAAAAGAGGAACAGTGTGACTAATTGTGCCCTTTTTTTCCTCTTGCCTCGATTTAATTTGGGATCCACTGGCGGAAAGCGACCAAGCCACCAAGCCACCATTCGAATTAGAACAAGCGCAGACCCTCAACTCAATTAAAGAGATAGTAACGCTCTAAAAGGTTTCAAAGCTTGTCCGAAAAGACCTTTTCTCTTGCTATTGAGCGTTACTGTAGGCCCCTAGAATGAGCCCAAAATTACATCGATAGTTCCTTTTAAAAGCAAGTGAGGGAGAGTTGAGTTGAGATGAGCCGAGGATCTCGACCATCCATTTTGCCTAAAGTAGAAGGTGAGTGAGCATGACATGTCGAGGACACCAGAGGATCAGTCACTTCTAAGCATTCCCGAAAAATAGATATTCCTTGCTCCACCCAACCTTTCCTTCAGCATTCAACATGTTATCTATCTACCCTTCAGAGATCTGGAATCTCATAACCCTGCGAGCAACTTATTCTGAGCACGTTGGTCAAGTGCAAAAAAGGTCAACCCATTTTCCGTATTCTGTTTCCAAGTCTCCTCAGTGTTCTTGAAGCCCTTACCTTAACAAAGTCCCCGGCCTTGAGGGACTTGGGTCGATTCGAAATTGAAACGGTTCGCCGAGGCGCAAGGTAAGTTGGGTGGGATTTTCTCAAATTTGCACTTGCCCGCACCGCTTTTTGTATGAGAGCAAAGTTCGATCGCCTACTTTCGGGGAACACGTTGTGGAACAATTTGGGTAATATGTCAAAACGAGACATGAACCTTTTGTTAGACCTAGAAAGGGGAGCGGCTGCTTTCCATTTCTTGTTCGGCTCGTGCCGTGCCTACATGCACACCCACACACCCACACACATACTAGTATTACTATGTAGAAGAGCGAGCGAACGATAGTTTTCATCCAGAGTCTTTGTTCCAACGAAGATGAAGACCCACTGTAGACGTCACCGCATCTTAGCGCAGCCTTCAGCCTTCGGCCTCCCTCGTGTACCCGTGTAAAATGGCCAACCTAAACTTGTTATCAAAACTACTTCATCATCTCGACCAAAACAAATACGGCACATTGTAGTACAAACATACCCTTTCGGTCTTGAATATGAATCACTCACGGTTCAATTGTCTCACTGGGGTTGGCCTTTGCTCTTGTGTGTGTGTGGGGGTGGGGGGGGGAGGGGAGGATAAAAGAGAATAAGAAGGCCACGGGTGCGGATTGTGTCGATGTCGGCATTTTGTCTTGAGTGGGCAGGAAGGCATTACGAGCATTGATGTTTACTTTACGGCCTCTCCTCTTAACCACATTTGAGCCGAGGAGTTTCTAGCGAGGAGGAGTTTCTCTTGAAAGGAAAGTGCCCGAAGAGATCCTTAAGCCCACATCGATCCGATCGTCGAAGGATATGTTATCCAGTCTGTGGCCTTGAAACGCGAAAACAAGGCGAGCGCATCTGGTCTTTAAACTTGAATCAAACTGAGGCCTTCAAAACTTTTCTTTCAGACCCTGTCAAGCCACCCAGGAAAGCTTTGTCACAGTGCTTTCTGTGCACTAACCCTGGAGAATGGACGATGTACTATGTAGTATTGTATTAGATGGATGTGTGCGTCAAGTCAGGTTTCGTTGTCGTTTGATTAATCTCGTTGATTGGAGTGTTAGATCTGAAGAAAGTACCATACGCGTATGTCTCATTGAGGAGCGATATTTGAATGACACCTCTTGAGCAGCCTTGAGAGCGCTTGTGTCTCATCATTTACTAAAAGAACGCCCACGCGTGCTCAGGAAAGTGTCAATGTCGTGCATACCCTGCATTGAAAACAAATTCTACAACTCCTTACCACAGTTTTTTCGACTTTGCTTTGTAAATATAAACGTATGCTCCCTATGTCTACATATAAGAGCAGCTTAATCAAATGTCTCAAACCACTCAAAAGTCAACAACTTGGGTCAAAATTTTGCAAAACAAAAGAATGCTACTTGTGCCACCTCACTTGGAAAGCAATGTACATTGACACATGTTGGTGTTCAACAATTGTCCACCTTTTGCTAATGCTTCCACGCCACTAGATATGTGTCAATTACAATTAAATGTCCGTTCTTTCCAATTTTATTCAATAAAAATTCCATAAATTTCAATTACATTTCTTTATGCTTTAGCCCAATTTCCAAGCCATTTGCAACTGTTCTGAAACATTTTTGACAACTTTTGCCTCTAATTTATCCATAGCATTTGAGTAGAATTGTTTGGTCAATTTACAAAGCACTTAATTTCATTGCAGGGACGAACGGCTTTATTGGTGTTTTTAACCATGTTGAGATTTTCTTAAACAGTGTTAAATGTAGATAAGGTTTTCCTGAGGTAACAAAGGGATTTCTATTTTTTTTTTTGAAAGTTATCTCCATTGAGCTTGATTAGAAATGCCTTACCATAACATACCGTTTGAACTGAATTTACTACAGGAGTCTCACCAAAGAGCCTGAGCAAAACAATTCAGTCAAAGAATTCGAGAGGCAAGGCAATCAAATGATCAAAAGCAAAAGGTTTGTGAGACATTCAATAGGGTGATTTAATCGTTAGCGCCCCACAACTTATCATGTGAGCGGAAATGTGATTGTAGTTTGCAATTGAAATTTCTCAAGCAAATTGGCTCAAATGCAATTACATGTAAGTACTATGATTTCAAGTGTACTTAACTACAATTACATACACATGAAAATGTAATTGCAATTATGATTACAACACAGGTTTGCATACCGTAATATCCAACTAATTGAGAGCTTGTAATTTGAAACCAACAAAAAGTGCTCGCCCCCTTGAAAAAATGATTGAAACAAGTCCAAGCCTTCGAGTTCTAGAATCTAGAATCAGCAATCATGGACCAGTTAGAATATTTACCTAGACAACAAATGTAACTAGGAACAAATCAGTCATCCTTGAGAAAGAAGCTCTTGGACGTGAACGGCAGTTCATTAGGGACTTTTCATACCGTTACCTAAAGCTGACAATCAATTCATTCATCGTGGCCAATTGAGGTCTTTGTCTAGTCAAAGGCCGTGCCAATTCATAGAAATCTGAAAACAAGCAAGACCCCCTCGAATCGCTGCCAATGGAAAAAGACTTTGAGAGTTCTTTAAACCAAATAACTCCATTTTCGGCCAAGGAGTCTCGGATACCAATACCCTCGAAGTTGATGTAGTAGATACCTTCTAAGGATTGAATGGATAATGAGGCTGATTTCCATCGCTCTCAAAGGATATTGGATCCAACCTTGGCCTCTTTGTGTCTGGATGAGTGTGGGTGGGTGAGTGAGTAAGTGAGTGAGTGGCATGGGTTTTCAAATGACTGGATCTACTCAGCCTACCCCTTCCCTCCATAAGCGAGAGAGAAAAATAGGAGACTTGATTTGAGAGGGCAACTTCAAGATTCGTCCTGCAATCTAGACGAGGGTCAGTGAGCAAGAGCGATCCATCGAGAAATCGACCCGACAAAGACACGGATGCACACACGAGTCAAATATTATTGGCCACCCCATTCAAAGGGGACGATATCCCTCTTAGTTATTGAAACGAAAAATGTCGTAACATACAAGCACTTCCTGGGCAACCTATAACGATGAATGTCCTGGTTTAACCTTTTTGCAACCCATACATCAGCACTCCTTCCTCCAATGATCCCAAGCTCAGTTCCAACTTGAATGACTGAAAAAACACATATGACACTTTGTAGGAAAATGCCAACTTTGTAGTTTGTGACCACGTCCCAGGACAGAAAACACGAAATGTTTTCTCTTCATTTTGTTCAAAGCTTTTTATAAAATGATACAAATTTTGATTACAATTCTCATATAAATTTGGTTTTGAAACACCTGTTGAATTGAATGGAGAAGAGATGTGGAATAGAGGTAAGAGCAGTGTCCTACTGTGAGAGGGATGACCCGTTTGAATATCCTCTCCCACGTTTCTCCAATGGAAAGTACAAAATGCTTTTGGCCACACCCAGAGGTAGGGAGAGAACCAATCTGATTTAGGCTTAATCCTCTGACCCTAGCATCTACCACTTAAGTTTTAAGCAAAGAATGCAGCAAGAACAGTCTTTTGGCGTCTTTTGAGTTGAAAGTCTGATGGGTCAGTTCTGCTTAAAGTCTACTATAAAGCTTCATTTGGGCGGAATGAATTCGGGCATGCAATACATTTCAAGGATTGACAACCACAACGTCTTGAAATTTTTAAATGCAAATATTTGTAAGGAGTAGTAATTTTGAACATGATATTATCGCTCAATCATCTTTGCTAATTCCCCCCTTCGAACTGATTTACACTAAAATGAAATAAAAAAACAAGTAACCAATGGAAAATTACATTCATGAGTGCTATGTTGATTGATGAACTTCTAGAGTAAGCTTCCCACCAAATGAGCCTGCTCTTGGTCATGGCAACTCTGAGTCACTTTTCCAATCAAAGTAATGAAATGAGAAACGTAGAGCTCTTCAATTAGAGGCAGGTCATTGTTACCGAATTTTGATTGTCCCTTTTTCCTTTTGAAGAAGCAGATGCCTTTTCAATATTCTTTTAAATCCTAACAAACGTAGACGAATCCTTTATGAAATTTTTGACATTAACATAACTGATGATAACATTAAGAATTCCATCTCAACCCTCCAATTGACCGGTTTTGCACCTCTTGTGGCGAAAAATCTATATCTAAGCCACGCCTGTTACTTCTGTGACCATATTGATGTAAGCTAAACATCGCAATGAAGAAATTATTGTTATACTATTTACTTGTAAAGAAGTTTGATTCAAAGTTACGGAGTCAAGAGCTTATGTAGCTGGCCAAGAGTAGGCCAAAAGTTCCAATTTTATGTATTATTAACAACACAGCTTTGGACAGATCTCCTGAGTTCCCTAAGCATAGCTTTGGGGTCTATTTTGGCCAAGTTCATTTATTCAACAAGACCTTGGGGTCATATTAACTGCTTGTTTGGAATAAAGTGAACGGTTTAGGAGATAGGGATTTTTCACTTCCGTCCACAGTCCACATCTCTAGAAGTCCGTGGTTGATCTTGAATTGGCAACCCTGTTTGGTGCCTTCAGCGCTGGCTTGGAGAGGCTCACGCAACCCACTCAACGACAACTATTTTTGTGACGAAGTGTACTCCTAATCCCTAGCGCGGCTGCCCATTGACTCAATAATGCCTCTTGCAAATATCTATCGAGGGAAAGAGGAAAAAATCGAAAGAGAGAGAGAAAGAGAGAGATGCTCTTTGTACTCATATTTCCAGTCGTCTTTCCCTCCAGATTTGTGCGTGAGTGCAATTTCAGCTAAAAATTTGCCTCATTGCACTTCTCTTGTAAAAGGTTCTTTTGCATCTCAGGTCCTCCATTAGAAAGGCCGTCCGTCCTCTTCTTCCCTACCTCTTGGAAACTAAATTAGACGGACCCTTTACGTCGTTGCACCTTTCTTGAAGAAATGGTCCATAAACTACTATACTTGTAAACAAGTTTTAGAAATGTGAGATTCGATTTGTCTTGAGCCAATGGAGAGGAACAAATTGTGGGATCATTGTTGATGTTATTGTCGTGTTCCACTACGAACTTGGAACCAAGATGATCATGATGTTATGGGAAGAGAGTCATTTCCAGATGAGGACCACCCAGACCTCTTGTAATGGATTACATTCATATCGGTTAACTTGGACAGTCCTACGGCTCTAGCGGCAGCTGGCCTTGACAAGGTCATTATGAAGGGACGTTGAAAAACGATCGAAGGAGCTTTAAGGTGGTAGATGAACCAGGCACCGCTGGCAATTCTAGCGGTAGCAGTTAATCATTGATGCATGAGTTAGCTCAGAAGGAGTCTTTATATCCCAATTGGGTCCAGGACCCGCAACCATCTTGTGATAATTAGGTGCATGCACCAAGATCAATTGCAACACAATGCAAAGAGTCAAGACATTTACTTTGGGCGAGTGTGTAGGTGACAATAAGTGGTGGTGAAAAGCCCCTGCTTACTCCATAATACGATTAGGTCCCAGTGTTTTCATGTGGACAAATTGGAGGCAGAATTTTAATGCAAGAAAGGGTTAAGCCCACGAGCAACGATTGTTCAAAATGAGGACGATGATTGACGCATAAAAACGTAGGACATTGTGGAAACCCATATCGATAAGTGTTGTCCCTTGGTAAATGGTGGAAAACTTGAAGAGCAGCAGATATGTTGTTTCCATCGCAAATTGTTCCATTTGTTTGAATTCAGGGACATTAGAAGAAAGACTAATGATGAAATATGGGTCATGTGGATCCATTAGTTTTTGCATGCATTGCTCTGTTTGTATCCATTGTTCCATTTGAAATGATATTGGAAGTTTTACATTGGTGAAGCCTTTCAAAACGCATTCGTTCAATTTAGCCCATACAATTGAGGGCAAGCTTATTTGAGTATACAACGTGTGTAAAAGGGTTTCCAAATTCAGCTTCATAAGGATACTGAACTTTTACCTTTACTGTTGTTTTTAGGCTGTCCCCAAAAATTGCAGCGACTGTGGAGAACTCGCTCAAAGAGAGAAATTCAAAGAATATTCCGTACATGGCGGTTGAGCCATTGATTTTGATGCAAAATGAACAATCCACTTCTTTTCATTCATAGTCCTATCATGCACAAAGAGGTTTCTCACAAGTTTACGCAGTTTATGCTCCTAAAGAACTTGAGAGAGTCTGTCATGATTATGCTGTGACATTCTGAAGTAATTGAAAGGAACCATTTAAGTAGTCTTTGTGGACACATCCCTCATGAAAGGCAATTGGACCTCTTTTCACGGGAATAGCCGAGACATAAGGTGGCACTTCCCACCTTGTGTCTCAAGATAATTGGAAGCCAAGCATTTCCAAGGCCACCATTTTAGGTACATTTCAGGGAGTAAAATATAACAGGGAAACCGCTCTTAGCAGGGTTTTCTTTCTCAATAACGTTACTCTTTGGTCTCTGGTCGACATTAAGTATGCACGAGATACATATTGCATCTCGTTCCCAAATATCCGAATCTGGCTTCTGAGAGATTGGAACTTTGATGGATACATGGATGTTAAATTTGATTATAAACCAACTCCCGAATCCAAGTTAATGTTCCCTTTTCCCCTCGACAAAAACCATCCTTTCATCCAGAAATAAGAAGAAAAAAAAACTTTGCAAAGATAAATTCCTAGAGCGGAGGGAAAGGGGAGCGAGTGAAATGCGGCCGTCGAGATTCAAGTCGAGATCCATTTTTCATGGCACCAGGGGCGCCAAGTATGGAGCCCGAGTTGCGATTGGAAGAGTCTGGATCGGGACCCAACCCAAACCGGATTGAACCGTCCAAAACAATGGGAAGACCAATGATCAATTGAATCTGTGGCTTACCTCTCTCTTTCTGGCTCTCAATTGTGTGAAGGGACTCTTCCCGAAGGCCCTTGAACTAGTCCCTTAAAGATTCACGGCACCACGGTTCGGCACAACTGATGGCACCACGTTGTTCTTGAAGCACTCAAACAAGCCGTCTTATCTGGTATTGAGAATTTGCGAGTCTGACCAATTTGTTAATGGCTTATGTCAGTCCATGGTCGTCGACGTCGTCCGTTCAAGTCCTGCTGCAGCCTTTTTCCATCATTTTACCTTCGCCTCTCGCTCTTTCCTCCCCCCCCTCTCTCTCTCTCTCTCTCTCTCTCTCTCTCTTGGCTCTGCCTTACTAACACTCACACACACAAACACAGTTCTCAACTTCTCTGCAGTCTCCTTTGGAATTGGAAAGAGGAGGACAAGTTGGGCATTTCTTCTTTTGGCCTTCACTGGCCTTTAAGCCAGCCTTGCTCTTTGAAGTACTAGCGGGGGAAGGCTGTCGGTGCTCGTTGGCATGTCCTCCAAGTCCAAGCCGAGAAAGAGGAGCCATTCTGTGTCGCCAATGAAGTCAAGACACCAACAACTAGGGAGAAAGAGTAGGAGAACGAAACGAGGACGAGGAGGAGAAGAAGAAGGAAAAGGAGAAGGAGGAAGAACAAGAAGAGCAATGGAGGGAAAGGCCGCCAGGAAGGCTGGGGTGGCGGTGGCGGTCGTGGTCCCACCCAAGCAATGCCAAAGAGGAAAGTGGGAATTCTCTCCACATTCCCTCGACGCACAAGTTTGCGCCTGCAAAGGCTCAACCACGAAGGCTGGAAGGGAGTAGGCGCAAGATATGACCCTTGCCTTCACTGATAGAAATGTCTTTCTTTAGTATGCCCTTTTTTCATACTATGTCTACTTTGATTTCGGAACCAGAAACCCAGTTGGACGCATCTCGTAAGCGCCTCTTGAAAAGGTCAAAGAATAAGAAGCATTGAGCTAAAACTCGACCACCCTGCCATTTTGAGAGTGAGTGCGAGTGGCCTTGTTGCTCCAGTTTGAGAGCCCGGGTTTTTCAGAGTTTTCCCGCGTCCAGCCGTGCGGCCAAACGGCCGCGCGACCATTGGCAACTTGGAGGTTGGTGGTCGGCTGGACCTGCTCAGGCTGTCAAAGGAGGAAGGGAAACAGTGAAAGGTTTTTTAGGGAGCTCGGTCGGTTTTCACTTCCTTGAGGCTCCATCTCCTGCCCTTTGTTGTCGTTTTCTTTTGGTGCCAACTGCCGGTCTGGGATTATTTAGGGACCCAGTCCTGGAACATTGAGGAGTATGGGGAGGAGAAAGAGGAGAAGGGGAACGGGGAGGAAAAGGAGGAGGAGGAGGAGGAGAAAACGAGCGACGAGAATGAGGCAGGAATCCCTGGCAACCCTCGTTGGCCCTTCGTCTCCTTCTTGGCGAGAGCCATTCACCATTCGTCCTCTTGAACCCGCAACCAAGCACACTTACAAATCTAAGCTAACCCGCGCCCTTTTAGCCTTCTCTCGGTGGACTTTTTTTCTTGACGCTATTTCCATCCTTGGCGTACGTAATCTCTGAGCGAATTCGTGGCAAGACAGAAGAGACGGAGAGTGCGGACCAATTGGCAAACCTGGTCACACCGGGGGAACGAGATCTGAAATTTGACAGACGACTGGTGCCCATTTGCAAGGGAGGCCATAATTACTTGATCGTCTCACATGAAAATTCATGATGCGCATGTCTGTCTCGATGGTCCCTTCCTGGAATGGAAACTCGTTGTAATTGATCTGATGCCAAACTACCGGACCCGGTGAAGGCTGCTGAGGGTCTCACTTCTCGAAACGCATCGGGACTTGTACTTCTATTCGAGTCTGTGCTTGAACAAGTAATTGAAAGAGGAAAAAAGCGTGGTCGCTGCTCACCCACTTTCAATTCTAACAAAGTAGGACCTTATAGCCCGGGGAGCACGGAAGTTGTAGAGGCAGAAAGAATGGTGGTATTGGTGCTAATATCACCATACTAGTAGTACTAGTTCCACGACCACTAGCTCCTCTTCTCTTACTTCTACTACGGACAGCCATTACTACAACATAGTAGAACATGTAGGTAGAAACAAGGAAGGAGGGATTGGCTCAACCTTTCTTCTCCTTCGGCTCTTTACTCTACTTCATGTCCGTTTCGGCTTTGCTCACTCACATGGAGAAATGGAGTGCATTTGGGGTGTTCCAGAACGAATACATCTCTCTTTCTCTACCAATACCACCACTACTACCATACCATCTTCGGACCAAATAAGAAGGGCACAAACATGTTCTTCCGAACCCTAGCAGACAGACGGTCCCAAGTCATCAATATCTACTGCAGTGCTAGATGCGGCGCTTTCTTCTGTTTCGCGGGCCCGCATGGAGCAATATGGGCTTGGAGGGCAATGAGTGAAAGGGGGTGAACGACGAATTTGTGGAGGTTAGCTCCCCCATGCTAGTTTGCCAAAGCCTCAGTTCAGCAACCAATAATTGGATGAACATGTTTTTGAGATAGGGAATTTCATATTTGGATAAGATGGTACCTTTTCTCGCTTTCAGTGATTGAAACTTGGATAGACCGAAACACTCTATGAACCTTATGGAACAAGACTAAATCGCCAAGTTAGGAATTATTACCTCCTTTACTTCATGCATAGCATTTTGGCTGAAAACAGAGCCCAAGTTTTGAAGCTAGTCAAAGCTAGCCATAAAATCGGCTATAAATAGGGGTTTTCCTCGACTGAGATGGTTGTGCCAATAATGACTACAAATAGCATCATACACGTTTTTTTTCAGTGAACGATTCCGGTTGTGCCAGGATGAAGTTTATGGCAGCTTTCATTAGGAAAATTCAGTTCAACTGGATTAAGCTTTTGAAAAAGTTTTAGTAGCAACAGAGCTTTTTCGTCCTCATCGCTTCGCCCTCTGCCAATGTGTCGGGCAATTTTTTCCCCTTGGTCTCTGGCAATTTGATGGCAATAATCCCCGAAAAGAGCGCCACTCCGCCGAACACAATCAAGGGCAATTTGCTGTGATAAGCCTGCAAAAGGGTGGAAGTTCTCATCAATATCAATGGATCAGGATCAACCACTTGAAACTCAAACACCCGACAAGGTTAGGACCGGATCGGGCCCATTAGTTTTGAAGTTGATACATTTCTCGCACAAGAAACACCCAACCAGAGTTTGTGGGATGCCACTTTTTTGGCAAGATTTATAGTTTCTTTTCGCCCCAAGAGGATCCGGTGAGCAAGAGGAAAATAATCTGCAGTTGCCGGATTGAGCCGGGCTGAATTTCCCTATCTAGCTGATAAGTAGCTTAAGTGATAATCACCTTCAGTAAAGCCACCCATCCACAAGCCATTCCCCCAAATCGTGCCATACATGAAGACGTTCCAAGAGCTGTGGTTCGAACTGTGGTGGGATAGAGCTCAGCTGTGTAGAGGAAGACCGATGCGAATGATACCGTGATCCAGAACTTCCCAAAGACCATGATCGCCAGAGCCATGATGGTGGCGGCATTATCAAAACCAGCAGTCTTGGCAGGTGCCGATTCTTGTTCTGGTAGGAGCAAAATTGACAGAAGGGAGATGCCTGCAGAAATAGGAAATGGGGATTCTCCGTCATTTGAAAAGTGAGAAGAGATATTTTCAGAAAAAAGAAACAAATCTGCACGTTTAAATAAATGTACCTGTCAGGATCATACTTGTGGCATAAGGGACCCGACGTCCTTTCCATGATAGCAAAAAAATGGCGGAGGCGTAAGCCGGTATTTCCAGCAATCCGTTGATGGTGAAACTCACCAAAGGACTAGTGCCATAACCTGGGGCGTTCAAGGTTAGGCCGTAGTAGCAAAATGAGTTGGCGAACCAATTAATGTAGAGAATGAGTGTTTTCATGCGCATCTCTTGAGTGCGAAACAGATCAATAAGGCCAGCTTGTTCCTCCACTTCTACCTGTCCAGCTTGGCCTAGTATCGCCTTGGTGTCTAAACTCCAATCCACAGCTAATGGTCGATTGTTAAATTTGGCCACCTTACGAATGACGTCTTCTGCCTCTTTGACCCGCCCCATTGAGAGCAACCACCTTGGACTCTCGGGCATCAACCAGATTAAGACCACTGATGCGAATCCGGGAAGAGAGGTCGCCATCAACAAATGACGCCAATCCGTGATAAAGTAAGCCATGACGCTCAGGCTCAGCCAACCCACCACCCAAAAGAAATCGATCCCAATACCAGCTCTGGCCTTGTACCGTACTCCAGCAATCTCCAGGACCCAGGTAAAAATGCATTCCAACACCCCTGAAATCATAAATTTTTATTAGGTTTGGTAAAGTGAAAAAATAAAGTACTCGGAAAATAGCTTTGAATCGCACGCAACCCAGTCAACCAAGACGCGTCCATTTACCAATATAGATGAGGGCGTGGAAGAATCTTCCAACGGTGAAGAGAGTGAAAGTAGGCATGTAAGCACAAGCGATGCCAACCACGCTCATGGCCAGGAGAAGCGCCACGATGATATTCTTTCGTCCATACCAATCGCACAGGATCCCTGCTCCGGACACGCCTCCTATCATGCCCATGAAGAACACGGTTTGGGCAATGCTCTTGAGGTAGGCGTTATCGCACACTAGATCCCATTCAGTGGTGAAGGTGGTCTCAAAGTCAGTTCGATCATAATCCCATTTCTTGCACGGTCGGGTTGGTGTGCTCTCCGGAATGGAAAGATAGCGGCTAAAAGTTGGAACATGTTCATGATATCCGTAATCGCCTGATTGATCTGAGATTGAAAATAGAAGTAATGTTTGTGTAATTCTTGCTGAAGTGTCATATTCGGCCGTAAAAGTGTAATAGTTAGATTCTGAATAAAAATATCATCAATTGTAAGCTATTGTAGAGGCAAAGCCTACATTTTTGAGTGAGTAAACAAGCGTTTAAAGTAACGTTATTTTGGTGACCTCAAGGCATCAGAAAGATTGTCTTACGAGCACAATTGAATGGCGAAAGTGTTAGCTTTAGAATCTGCATGATTTAAATGATTTCACCTTAGACTCCAGCGTCGCTTGAAGAAAAGTAAATGTCAGAACAATAGGCATAATACATTTATTTATGAAATCCATGTTCTTTTTCCTACAGCTCAGTATCATGCTTGATTTTAAGGTTATGTGTACTGCATTGACTAATGATTGTTCCCTCAAGCATTTGGAACAATGCAAGCTTCCAGAAATGTTGTTTTGAAGAAGTCTTAAATTGATTGATCCTTGTTGATTTTTTATCGTTTATTGAAATCCATTAAGATTGGAGAAGACCGAAAATTGAAGGATTCCCTCGGTA
This sequence comes from Tigriopus californicus, assembly GCF_007210705.1. Lineage (NCBI taxonomy): Eukaryota > Metazoa > Arthropoda > Copepoda > Harpacticoida > Harpacticidae > Tigriopus > Tigriopus californicus. The sequence continues at coordinate 2,515,621 of NC_081445.1, read as the reverse complement.
TGAGTTGGTTGTAGTGCCATTAGCATTGTAAGCTACATTCTTAACCATTATTTTGATATCTAAGTCCCAACTTCCTTCTCAATGAATGAGCCAACAAATATTCAAGCTCCAAATATGGAGTCTTTCCTTCCAAAACGGCCTTGTTCACTTACTTCTAAAACAACCCTTGAATTGAACATTAAATGATCTTCTTATTTGACAAATAGAGCTCAAATAAGTAGTACCGTATGAGAGCAATTCAAAGCATCGTTATTTCACAGAGAAATCATTATCACTTGTTTTTTTTTATTTACACGACATATATTTTGACCTACAATTTCAGATCAACATCACACCAAACTCAGCTAAATTTATTTTATCTTCACCATAACGATATCTAAGCCTGCCTGCAATTTAAAATCAGTCATGATGATTCACTTCGAAATAATGACCAAGACTCTAAGACTCTAATTGATTTGAAGGAACTCATAATTGATGTGGACATCATGTTTTTGACGATTTAGTTGGTTATAGTTTCGAATTGAATCAACATGCTTTTTTTTGATGAAAGACACACCCTATACCTGACGGAGACCTACGTATATATTTCTTTAAAAATAATACACTCAGTCTACTTTGCTAGATGTCTAACACCTCTGAAATTGTTTGTCAATATACGTCTAGTGAAGATCTACCGTAAGGACTGATAAGGTTCTTTTGAGACTTATTTTCTTTGCGAGAGATTTGAAAAAAGAGACATGAAGTGACAAGAACTGGCCAACTACATACGTTCATTTGGAAAAAAGACTTCCAGAGATATAATATAACCTGACCAATACCTAAAGTTGACAGGGATCCAAAGGCATCATTGAAGCAATTAGTCCTCCACATAAATTATGGAATCATGCTCATTGGATTTACCTAAAATCCCGTTCGTAGTCAATATCATACACACGACACGCGCCATGCTTTGCTTGCCCACTTATGTTTCTCCATTGCTCCAGGGTTGCCCGATCCGCGATTGAAGCGGGCGGAGCGCACCAAAAGTCGTTAGATGCGTTCAAAAAGGTCAAATTCAACACTGGATAGCAACAGGGGATAATAAACGAGCCAACTAGACAGACCATGGCGAACTGCCAGCGACCAAAGTCACCCATGGCCTCGGTGACGGGATCAATCTCTTCAACACCATCATTGCTACCCAATTTGTAATCTTTGTCTGGAAAAGAGACGTCCGAAGAACTAGCCGATTGGAGTTTTGAGGAGTGTCTTTAACGTTCAACAAGCTTACCAGGAGCGCCCATGATGTTCGGTCGGTGTTAACAGACAAAGTGACCAGAGTTCTTTTGAGAAGACCTCAAAAATGCCTCTGATTGAGGATATCGTCAATTGCTCAATGAACTTGGCTGAGCCCAAGGGTCATTGTGGGATCAAGCAGAGCCGCTCAGTACGGAGAGTACTTTGCTCACATTTCTCTCGCTTTTTGGGGTAAATCGGAATGAGCGCCTTGTATTGCGTGTACACAGTGATCTTGAAGCGTAGGATCGTTGATTGAGCAAATGTGTGGTGTGTAAGGGTGTCTTGGATGAAATTGGCCCCTAGAGAGAGGGGCTTCGGAAACGTTTTGCGGCAGGAGCATCATTACAAAAGACGGCCAAAGTATGCAATGAAAACTCTATTGTAGGCATTCAAGATGCATAAACCTGGTCAAAATATGCAGGTAAATAAGCAATTCAATCAAAAATATGCTCTTTAGTAGGCATTTTAAAACCATAATATGTAATTTAAATTAGAATAAAGTTTAATATTGACAAGGAGCCAGTTGCAAAATCATGCCGGCAAGTAGCACACTTCACCAAGATCTTTTTTACCTTGGTCAATGAGCTGATCACGGTGTAAGGGTACTTGAAGGGGACCATTTAAGCCACTCTATGCCGGGGGTGAGCCCTGAATTTTTCAAAACATTACACAATCACATGCAGTCATTTGGTCAATACCAACTTGATTATTGTCCTTGGCCCTTCGAAATCCCTTCGGAATATTGGCGGTCGCGCACCTCTGTCCGGTTCCCGGCCGAATTCCATTCTCGACGAGAGCTGACAAAGGATGTGTTCAATCTGGACCACCGACCTCCATTCATTAAGCAAGACTTCCCTCTTCACCTCTATCTACCTGTTTTGGTAGTGCCTGACTCCCCTCTTCACTTTGTCCATGTGCACTGAACCAATTTAAATCAATTTTACCGTGGTGCCATGTTCTAGTCAAATATTTCGTCCCTTTGCCCATTTTAAACATTCATTGTTTTGACCAATTTGTATCTGATTATGCCCTCTCGTTGATACATCTTACTCATTGACATGACCAAGGGTCGTATTAAAGTACATTACATTTAAATTTGTTTACGCCAAAAGCCAAATCATGTCTAAAAATATGCATGAAGACATCCATCAGCTTTATGATATTTTTTGCTTAATTTCAAAGCATCTAAAACGTAATTTGACAACTCTCATCATTGTTAACAAGATTCTCGAAGTATTCAATGCCGCGAGGAAAACTCGACAACGGTTTATTTGGCATTTTTGATCTCTATAAATTTCTTAGACTAGAGGTTAAGGCTTATGACAAAAGACGATCAAAGTATACGTTATCCATTACAACATTACTAGATATAGCAATGTTGTAAAAAAGGTTCAGTTCTATGAAGAATGTATTTCACTTTTCTGCATATTTTGGCTTTGGAAGAAGAATTAAAGAACATCGTTTAGAATATAACGAGCATGTTAAGAGAAAGAAATTCAAGAAAAATACAGAGCGCAAACCTTGACGCGGAGCATTTTGAGGAGGACAAACATTGTAGCCAATCAGTACCGAGCATCGACTGAATTTATCATTTAATTCAGTTTCCCGGCTTCTTGAAGCAAACAGTATTCTGATATTGAACCTAGAGTTTAGCATAGTGACAGAAATGCGCAAAAAATGACATATTTTTGAGTTTTGCAACACAACTCACTCAATAGTTGAGAATTCCATTGAATTCAACTTGGATGTGAAAATAGTCGATGATTCAAGAGCGAGTGCGACTGCATTTTATACACTTATTTCTTATTTCTACCTCCTCAAAATGCTCAAAATCAGTGTTGCTACACTACATTTTTTTTAAATTACCTTTGCTTCGCATGCCCTATAGCTGACTGCTTCAAAAGGCTTAGAAAACAAGACATGGATCTTCTTCGCAGAGAGCTTAGATTCAAATTCCTTTTGTTGGAAGTTACCGTTTCAAGGGAGGATTGTTTTGCAGTGTTTGGATCAATTTCCCACTAAGAAAGAGGTCCACTGTTTCGTTTTCCACCCTGATCTTGCGTAGCCAAAATTTTGGGTAATAGCCCTCACCTCAAGGCAAAGGAATAATCTGATCCTAAAAAGTGATATGGCTTATCAGCAAAATTAGACGAGGTGATGGGCGCCTATGCTTGGTAAACAGTATCCCTTCTCCAACCAACCCCAGCACCCACCAATAAGATATGTTGAAGTAGAAGCAAAAATCATAGGGCTGTTGACAACTTTTATTTTGATTGCCGATGCAAGTGTTCATTATTATGTCTGAAGGGATGAGCTGGATTGAAGCTCACAAATCAAATGAAACGATTTAATGAAAACGACTTTGCTTGAGCCATTGACGTGCACTTGTTCTACTTTCCTCCAATTTACCTATTTCCATTTCAAAGCATTGATCCAGTATTTGTTGGGTGCCAGAGTTTGTTTTGCATATTCTAATTTTTTTTTTGATTGGCTCTTTTGACCACCTGTTACGCATGCTTCAGTCCACAAAATAGAGATAGAAGGCATATTTTGGCCGTCTCTACTTACGTCATTTTTTGAAGACTCGTTTGCTGCCAGACTTAGCAGCAATTTTCCAAGCCTCGCGCGTGGTTCGTCAGCTTTTGATGTAAAGCACGTTCAAAAGTGAAAATAATTGGAAAATATGACATTGACGTAAAATGAGAGGATAGGGGAGGTCTCTGGAACGAGGTATTTGACAGGGCTGGATTTGCTAAACAGATTGAGAGGTTGCGTGAAAAGTGTATCAAGAAAACCATCGCTCTGGAGGTTTTTTTTGTGTTGGATGGTAATATCATTTTCAGGCATTTTGGGCATACTCGAAGTAACTGGCTTTTGTTTGGGTAGTACACATATTAGGGGATAAGAGGGCAAGCTAGTTCAGCGGAAAAAAACCCGAATCGTTTGTAATTGTCCCGACGGAATTCCAGAACATGCTTGGTGATGTTGAAATCCTCGAACGTACGACAATCTTCGCAAGGCCTGATAAGAATGAAGTCAAAATCAGACAGTGACTAGCACAGTTCCTTACCAACCTAAGACACCGGTTGAAATCTTCACCCCAAGCTTACCCGTAAGAAGTTTTTTGTGCTCCACAAACCCGCAGACTGCGAACAAATCTATTACCGTACAGGGTTGTCCGGACATTTGGGGCAGGAACCTCAAGTGAGACCGGCGAAATACGGACTCCAAGCAAAATTTGTCAAAACAGCGTTCGATTTATTTGTTAAAAGCTTTTTGTACTTGTGAAAGTTTCGACCTTACCCTCCAACGACAGCCATAAGCATCTTCTTATCCAAGACACCGAAATGATGCGTCGGTTCTGTTTATGTCGGTTATGTCAAACTTAGTGGCCTTAAACGTCTTTCAAAAAGCACCATATGTGGGATTTTGAATTTCCTATCCTTTCTATTCAGAATATTCTTGCAAGACAAAATAAGTACTAGATCATTTGCACACTGACCTATAACTCTTCGAACCTCTCCTGCTCTAGATATGGTTTGTTTTCCTTGTATCCTTAGGGTCGTTTGCCTTTCACATAATATAGTACTGTGTGTTAAATTCGTCTTCACTATTGGGTTTTGTCTGCATATAAGTGAACATGTTGAGTTGTCAAAGTGACGACATAAAATGTCTTGAGCTGTTCTTACACTTTTGCGAAGTCTTGGGATTGAACAAGCGATTTTTTTCAGTAAATAGCATCCCCAGATCTGTTCAAATTGGCCTCCCCCTATTTTGAAAAATTTCAACTGTAAGTTTAATTGAAAAGCTTCAAAACTATTCCTAAGCTACAAATTTACAGCAAGTGAACACATCGAGTTCAAGGAGCCAAGTGAGCGGCCAGGTCCAGCGATGGGAAAATTTGAGATTGATCGAATTTCTACCACTGTCATCCACAAGTTGCAGAAAATGGCAGAAATTCCTGGAAGGTGGTCAAAAATGGCCGCCAGTGGTTAGAATGGCTGATCTTGATTTTAAAAGGTGTCAAATACAAGAAAGATCGTAGGGTTTGGATGAGGTTTTCATGTGTCCTTTGCTAAAAAGCAAATTGTTATAGCATTGACTGAAAAACAAAACCTTCCTCGAATATTGACATTTAAACAGTTTGATGGTTTGATTGAATTGATAACCAGGGATGAGAAATCATTAAAGCCCTTTTTGTGGCAGGAAATGGTGGCAGAAAGTGACAGAAATTCCTTCA
>NC_081445.1:2504360-2507159 GCF_007210705.1 Tigriopus californicus | reverse complement strand
CAGAAAGTGACAGAAATTCCTTCAAAGTCGAATTTTGCCAACGAGGATATAACTTGGATGAGAAATTATTAAAAGCCATTTTTGACCACCTGGCAGAAATTGGTGGCAGAAAGTGGCAGAAATTCCTTCAAAGTCGAATTTTGCCATCACTGCCAACATGTCCAAACTACATACAGGAAGGCTTAAAAATTGACGGAAATGATCGTAAATACTAGAAAAAAGATGATTTAGAATGATACAAAAAATTCTCTTTTCTGCCATTTTTTGCCACTTATTTTGGACCAATATCTGCCATTTTCTGCCAGGAGGTAGAAAATGGCTTTTGATAATTTCTCATCCCTGCACACCACACATCCCTTAGGTAGTTTATTTTACCGAAACACCAACAAATAGTATAAGAAACGAAATCGTAAATCAATCCCACAAAGTGAGTAAATGAACGAGTGAAAAACGCCCGTCAGCCGCTATGAATATATCAATGTGCGTGGTAAAGATTGAAGTGAACCCAACCTATGAAGATCACGATTCTTGGGATTCTTGGACCTCATTTTCCAGCCAACAAGCTCACCCCCTGTCATCCGCCACCTATGAATCCTCCTCACGACGATTTGGGACCTCAACCATGTGTCATTGATTGATCCATTATTGGATCCATGGATGGATCAATCTCTCTCAAACGAGAGATGGACCCAGCCAAGTAAATAAACAAACAAACCATGGTAGCTTCTGAGTGTGGCCCAGACCTTGATCCTAGAGAAGTGACTGCCTTGGAGGCATTCAACATCATGACCCGGATTGAAGAGTAAGTTCAATTCCGCAATAAAGGAGGTTATTATTTTTCTTATTTACCCACACTAGAAATTTTCAAGACAATAAATTACCGAAAACGCCCAATCCTGTTCACTTTTTTACGTCAATTCAAGAGAAAATGGTTTTCTAGAGGACACCACCTAGACCTAGCCATGATGGCGCCTTGGATGGACACCTGCCACACTGCCATGAACATCAACCTACTCATATAGGTAAGGTGATGTCAAAAACAAATGATAGTCCTTCATTTGTGGCATTATATTTGACTAGAAAAAGAAAATATATTTTAACATTTCTCAACGTAATCCCCCTCGAGCTGGATGCACTTGTTCCGTCGTTCCACCCACTTCTGGAAAGCCTTGGCAAAGTCCTCTTTGGGGATGGCACCAGCCCCCCGTTCCCAGTCAGTTTTGATGGTATTGCCGTTGATGTGATCAACGGAGAGATGTCCTTTAACAGTTGGAAACAAAAAGAAGTCTGCTGGGGCAAGATCTGGGGAATAAGCGGGGTGGGGGATCACTTTGATGATGCTCTGGGTGGCCGAGTACTCCACCGTGGTCTTGCCGGTGTGAACGGGCGCATTGTCACAATTCAAATGCCACTCATTCTCCACTAATTCTGGTATTTTCTTCTTCAAAACCTTCAAAAACCTTCCCGTGACGTCGATGATGTAGGTGGAATCAACTCCGGTGCCCACTGGGACATAGTTTTCATAGACCATGCCATTATAGTCGAAAAAGGCAATGACCATCTACTTTTTCCGTGAAGCGTGGACTCGGGCCTTTGTCGGCCCTGGTGTGCCTTTTTTAGCCATTGCTTGGACTGCTCCTTGGTCTCAGGTGTGGGGAAGGACACTGCAGATTCATCCATGGTTATCACGGACCTCAAAAATGCTTCTCCATGGTTAAAATACAGTTTTTTTTGAAGCCTTTGGCACACAGGACTCGCGCAGCTTTCTGGTCTGGAGAGAGGAGCTTGGGCACCCATCTTGCCGACTTCTGTACGGCCAAGATCAAGGTGGAGAATATTTTCAATCGTTCCATGGCAGAGATCAAGCTCACTGGCAAGTTGCTTGATGGTTACACGGCGATCCTCATCCACATATTTGCTATCAGCACCGATAAGCTCCGGGGTCCGGACGGTCTGGACTCATTTCTGGGGAGTTTTGATGCCTTTTGTCATCCGTGTCCTCACTAGCCTTAACAGAGGCCACGATGTTAAATATTTGCCCCAATGGTCATGGAAGAAGGGTCATGGGCGGCGTCGACTTATTTTTTGATATCATTGGCTTTCATGCCCGTTTTGGCGAGGTCCGCGACAAAATTCCTCACGCGGCCCATTGTTATTGAGTCCAGAAATGAGAACGGGTGTAACAGGTGGCCTTTAAAGATGGGTCGTTGCTGATGAGCGAAGGCGTGCTATCCAAATATCGTAAACAATAACATTATTCAGATGCACGGAAATAATTGCTTTTTTTTATCACAAAAGCTCTAACTTTTACCAAGCGGTCACAAAACCTCCACTATCAAATGTTTGTTACATTTCAGACCAGATATCACCTTAACATACAAGCAGTGATTTCAACTTGTCCGGGTCCGGATTATAGCTGGATTATATCCTTAAGTTTATTTACCTATGTCTCGCTCTCGGGGATGTCCAGATATTTTTGGGCCAAATTCTGGTAACGTATTTAAATCGCATCGTTTCTCTGCTAGAATCACTAAGATTGGCCCTTAGGATGCCGAACTTCGTCCATGTCTCAAGTAACAGTCGTGCAACCATAATAATTTGTTATCAAAATATGAAATGACATTACAAACATTACTTCTTTCTTAAACCAAGGATTCAAGTTGCCAATCTCTTGTTCTTGATTGGGAGGCCACCTTTCAATTCAATGATATTTCCTCATTACATGCACTTCAAATTGTGCTATTTTGAATAGAAGGGATGGAAGACTAACAATTACACTTTTGGTGCATTTTGAGCGAC
>NC_081445.1:2502041-2503551 GCF_007210705.1 Tigriopus californicus | reverse complement strand
TATGATACTATCTATTCAGAACATGAAATAAGGTACAGGTTACTAGAATTTCTCCAGTGTTTCGTGCAAACAGACACAGTTGGTTGAAAAACTGAACGATCTTGGCAAATTTCAACTTTTCTACAAATTAACATTTTGTATTTAAATGAAAGCAACCAAAAGCATACTCAATATTAATACATAAAATACTTAATTCATTAGTAATATTCATTGTTAACATCAGTATTAGCTACAAGACTTGATCAAGGTTTTTGGAAAATGAATAACCTTGTTTGTAGAAGCAAAGATTAAAGAAGCTATCTACAGGGTGCAGAACAAGATTTAAGGTTAATATTTCTTTGACTTTGGAGCCAAATGCTGACAATTTCAACCAGCCATGATGATATCAGCTCAATACTGCAACTAAAACTAACATATTTTGTCATGGAGGTGGCAAGGCTATTCTTCGTGCGGCTCTTGAGGTCGTCCCAGATGTCATCAGCCCTCTTTTTCTTGAGGCCCTTACTGCTTGAATCCTCTGACACCAAAAATCTTGACGGGTGCCCAAGGAATAACTCCCGCATGGAGAAGATATGACAGACAACCTCCTTTGTTTTGCTTCATGCTCAGACATGGTTCACTCTTGTGAGAAACCTAGTTAACGAAATATGTTAGTTTTTCTTCCAACATTGAGGTGATATCATCATGATGGCTGGTATAAATTGTCAGGCTTTGGCACCCACCTTAGTCTACACTTTGGTTCCGCACCCTGTATACTCTAAAGTTACGAGATTTTGTGGGCAGTGGGAACACCCGCTCTTGTTGCCCTCTTTTGGATTTCTCCTGATTCCACTAGCTGATCCACCCCTGGCACTGTTGGCCGGAACTCGCCTTGAATATCTTTGATCTTGCCTCCATGAAGACCTCAAGAAGGTAGAAAATATCCCATCCTAACAATTCGCACGCCAAAATTCTAGAAACTCGTTTTTATGGGGTCAGGAGTTCCGTATTGACTTTCAAAAGATGAGTGGAAGTCTTTCGAGTTCACTAAACCTGTTTACATTTCCACTATGCTTGCGTTTTCGATTTCGGTCTGGGTAACTCGAGTATACTCAAGTATACTCAAGTATAGCTATGTAGTTAGACTATACTTTGGATCTTTTCACTCTTAATGAGCTTAACATTCCACTTAATATCTTGTGAACGAAAAGCAGGCTTCAGGCGGTCAGTAGAGTAGATGAGTAAGGAGACGACCAGCCATGTCGTTTGGGATTAATAAAGGAAAATTTTCCAAACGAGACCGAATATCTCGAATAAAGAGCCACTGGAAGGAGGATAGGGATTCGTGGAAAAGTTATGGCCGGGAAGCCGCAAGGACTCACCGAACGTAGCTAGCGCTGCCGAATAACCCAGGTCTGGCTTGTTGGCCCATCTAAGACCTAAACAGTCCGAAAATGTAGCACAGCTTCCTTTACCCCAACAACTCGCGGTTAAATGCGCTGTATTTTGACTCAGCAGGTGACAATACACA
>NC_081445.1:2498801-2501990 GCF_007210705.1 Tigriopus californicus | reverse complement strand
ATCAGGAATTGCATGGACCGAAGTTTTGACCCACTCGACATGAAACTGATATCCTGCCAATGCTTGCTTAAATCTCAGTAATCGTGGATTTTCCACCTGAGCACATGTGTATGCATTTAGGATTGTCACCAGCGGTCTATGGTCCGTGATTATTCTAAACTTGGGAAGGCCCAGCAAAAACACTCGACACTTTTTCGCTGCCCACGCTATGGCTAGGGCCTCGAGCTCAATCATGGCATAATTCACTTCAGCTGAGGATAAATAGCGGCTACCACATTGAATTAATTGAAGTTTAGACCCCTGGTTCTGGAGCAATGCATAACCGAGACCCTTGGTTTGGCTGGCATCCGTTTGTAGTATGGTCTCACACGCTGGGTCAAATGGGGCCAGGATAGGAGGACTTACAAGAACTTTTTTCACCAAGTCAAAAGCTTGCGAATGATTTGTAGTCCAAACGTATTCCGACTTCACCTTTAATAGCTCTCTCAATGGACTGGCTGCTCCCGATATGTCGGACGAAAATTGCCCTAATTGATTAACCAGACCCATGAAGCTCCTTAGCTCTGTCCGGCTCTTGGGTTCGGGGAATTCAGTAATGGCGGTAATCTTGGCTGGATCCGCTGCGATCCCTTCTTGAGAAAGAATGTATCCCACAAATTTGACCGACGATTTCGCAAAAGCAAACTTTTCGGGATTCAAAGTTATTTGATGTTTACGGCAGCGCTTCAGCACCTTCACCACCGACTCAAAGTGAGATCGAAAGTCCGAATGAGCAATACAGATATCATCCACCACCTTCGAGACATTGGGTAAATCACCCATGGCTTGGTCCCCTCTGAGGTTGTATGCGTCTCCGGTCGAAGTCATTCCCATAGGCCCCCTCGTATGTATGAAACGTCCCCATGGAGTCAGCACCGTTGTTAGGTCCCTTGATTCTTTATCCAACATTATTTGCCAATACCCACTAGTTGCGTCACATGTAGTGAAGTATTTTGCATTGGTTGGTAATTGTGACACGGCGTCATGGGGCGTTCGCATTGGGTGAACAGGACGTAATATTTGGTCATTAAGCTTTTTCAGATCAACGCACAGTCGTACTTTGCCGTTCGATTTCGTCTCGACCACCAGTGGATGACACCATGCGGTTGGACGGTCACCGACCTGCTCCCAAATGCCTTTACGAACTAATTCGTCAATTAGCGCTTTGACTTCGGATCGTTGTGCGAACGGAATTGGACGAGCATTATGAATGGCATACGGTGTAGCATTTGGTTTTAATTCAATATGATGAGGAGGACCAGTCATGGGTTTCAAAGTATCGTCTTGTGAAAATACATCATTAAATTCCTCCATTAACTTGCACCGAATACTTTCGATTTCCCCCTCCAAGGGGTGCTGGGGTACAGGTACCATATGCACATCATTAGAAGCCACTCCGACGTTTGCTCTTGAAGCATCACAAGGTTGAGGAAATTCTTCATGCACGATCCCCAAGGCCTTACAGGCATTCAATGATAAATAGTTATAGTGAATATTTCTGCAGAACGTGATCATTTCTTGGCATTCTCTTCCTTCCAACTTGAGAATAACCTTCACAGATCCGACCGGCCCCAAAGATTCGCCGCTGATGCCCACCAACTTGTGTTTCACTTGACTCAAATCTGATTGTGGTATTTCAACGGCTTGGAGGTACTCTAGTCCAACCACCGTGCCTTGCGCCCCAGTATCGGGAATGAAATTGAAATTTCCAAGCACTCAACGGTCTGAAGTGGCCATAACACACACGGAAATGTTTGGTGAAGTGCTAATGCCAGCAATTATGATTGCATTACAAGATTGTTCTTGTTGCGCATCATTCTTGTGCAAATGACATACAGGAGCAAAATGCCCCGACTTTCCACATCTATGACATTTTGCAGTTCCAGAACGAGCTGGGCAATGGTCCTTGTCCATGTGGCGAAACCCGCAATCCCGGCATCGTTCGCGACGGAGTTGGTCTTCCATTCCATCCCACGGAAGACTTGAATTGCCTCGACGTTCGGCCGACTTTCCTTTTTGGTATGGCGTTTTCACTTTGCATGCAGCGACAGATACTCCGTCGGGACTCCTCAGTCCTTGAATTCCCATCCTACCTTTCTCTTCATTCCGGCACATGATGATTGTTTCCTCCAACGTCGGAGGCACTACCTTGGCCAAGAGCTCTTGCCGCACTTTGTCGTCCGACGTGCCGACCAGAACCAACATCGCGATCCAGTCATCGTGTGACATTAATCTTAGCTCTGCCTCCGCTGCTAGTTCTTGGAGCGAAGTGTAGAAATCATCAAAAGGCTCGTTCTCATCCTGTCGTCGGTTCAATAATCGAAAACGATCCAATGCTAAATTGTGTCGCAACTTCAAGAAGGTCGATATTTTGTTGATAACTTCATCCAAGGTGTCTTGAGTGTCCACCGGGATATTCATGGAGAACTCCATTTTAGACAACATCTTAGGAGTGCAAAATGATCGGAATGAGGCAACTTGTTCCTGCCTACTAAACCCGTTTATTTTCACCAAATTTGCGTAGTTTTTCCACGAGCTCAACCATTGATTCCACTGCCGGTAACTAATCCCATCTTCTAATGAGGGCGGAGGCTTTGTCACAGCCTTTGGAATGGGTGGTCCTCGTTCGCTAGGGATTATTGATTGATCCTCTGGGTTGATTCGGCTTGGGAGACTCAAACGGTCAAAAAACCTTTCCAACCTATTGTCCACTTCTTGTGTTTGACGACTAATGAACTCCTGCATTTGGTCGCCCTGTATCTTGACAAGTCTCTCCAACACATCCGATGGTAAAACTGCCGAAGTCTCGCTCCCGCCATGGGTAGATTGCTGGTCCAAACGCTGGCGAAGTTGTGCCACCTCTTCTTCAAGTTCGGACTTTGTAGGCATGATGCGGATGTTTCTTGACCTCGGGTGGTCTTTCCAAGGTTTGACCCCGATTCAACGCCGACCGGGTCCACTGTTCGAGTTCAAATGGGCACGGCCCTATTTTGAAATTACCGATTGCGCCATGTTTGGTTGAGAGTAAGAGGTCTCACCAATCGTAAAAACAAAAGAAGAATGCTTTATTCATCAAGATGTCAATGTAAGTAACCGTGAACGCGATCGTCAATTAGCACTTTATAGTAATGCATAGTACAGGACACAACA
>NC_081445.1:2495672-2496831 GCF_007210705.1 Tigriopus californicus | reverse complement strand
TATAAGTGAATGAATAATGAATGAATGATTAAGAGTCTAAAAGAGACCGGATAAGTGGTCGAGCATGAGGATAAAAGTAAATTCTTCTTAGAAACGAATTCCTAGACAATTACACGAAAGAGTGCAAAACTCCACAGACACAAAAACAGATCTGATCTAAGTGAATAAGTGACAAGGAAATCCGAATATGTTAATAACGAATTCTGGCCGAGGATATCCTCTTCACTTGTTCACCTCGCTAAGATCAAGTTTTGATCAAAAGTTATGGGCATTTAAAACACACAGCCCATCGAAGGCTGCGTATAAATGTGCTGGCATCACGTTGGTAAGATCTTAACAATGATCTTCTTGGCTCATTACTTTTTTGTGTCCCAAAGTCTGAGTTTGAAGACCTCCTTTGAGACAAGTGCTCAGGCTTTGTACTCAGCTTCAATCCTCATTGCATTTTTTTAAACCATCACTGGACGGATGAGCTTCAATCGAACCTTTGAGGGAGAAGAATTAGAAGACATCAAAATTCGATTGGCAGGGAGGAGAGTCGGTGCCAAGAGTCCAAAGGAAAAAGACGTAATTTGTGAAGTCTATGATGTAGCGCTTCATTCCGATGAATATAAATTATCAGAATACAGTCCCCTTCATTAATTACCACTAATGATATCAATGGATAAACCAAAAGTGGTCCTTCCAGAAGGATTGGACTGGTGGATTTGAAAGATGGCGAGTTTCTGCATGGGACTCCCAAATCTTGGAATATTCTTGGGCTCTTGAGTGAAGAGTGGAAACACTCCCTAAAGTGTTGAGTTGTGCGTTTGTCCACGATCAAGACCAGCTACCGCCATAGCCCACCATGACATGTCGATCCGGACTTCTAGATAAGGATCTGAGAGCGGAAGAAGGTCTATGAAGGTTGGTTTTGAGGCCAATATTAGTCTTGAGTAAGGTAATGTATCAAGTGCTCATTGGAATCATGCCTATTCATCAATCATGAGCTTCATGAGCTTTGTCCCAATTTTCCTACATTAGAATTTTCTATTTTAGCACAAATGTTTGCGAGCAGACCCCCCCCCCTGGTTTGCAAAGTCGCTGTGTCCCCCTGTAAATTGTCGGACTACAACCTTATTGAAATGCGTACAATGGAAAGAGAAGAGGTAAAAGGAGC
>NC_081445.1:2494577-2494672 GCF_007210705.1 Tigriopus californicus | reverse complement strand
ATAATTGGCACATATTTGAAGAGAGCTTAAGGTTCTCACCGTTCCTCTGGAGACTCCGCCAGATTTATGGGGAGACATTTTTATAGGTTCCACGG
>NC_081445.1:2494455-2494541 GCF_007210705.1 Tigriopus californicus | reverse complement strand
ACAATATTTGGTTTACCAACAAATATTGTATATATCAAATACAACTCCCCTTTTTCGGCTTGGGAAAGTCTGCAAAAGAAAAGAGA
>NC_081445.1:2493795-2494415 GCF_007210705.1 Tigriopus californicus | reverse complement strand
ACAGAAACTGGAAACAATATTTGGTCGCCCAACGAATTGAATAGATCAATTCATGTCTCTTTTTTTCGGCTTGGGAAAGTCTGCAAAAGAAAAGAGAGCTTGCTGTTGAGCTACATTTGCCACCAAAACAGTTGGCTGCAGAAGAGAGTCAATTGTTTACCGGGACATGTGTATCAATTGAAGACGCATCCTAATGTAGAACATTACAAGAAAAAAAATTTGAAGTTCTCGTGAACTCAATATTGTTGTGTGCGCAAATTTTGTAAGGGAAAAAAATGCAGAAAGGGGCTGAAAGGGGCTAAAAACGACCCTTTCCCCATTGTAGCAATTCTTTTTGCATTATTCCAACTTTTTACAACATTTTTTGTGCTTTCTCGACAATTTTTTTACGCTTAAAAAAATCATTTCGGTGACAAAGGCAACTTTTTTTCGAGGTCTAATAATAAGTTTTATGACAACTAATCATATTCATATGAATAGCTCGTAAGAACAGTTTTATAATCGTCAGTGAATCTAGGGCATTATTGATCAGAAGAGTTACGGAGCAGTTCCTCGAAAAAGTTCAAATACCCCTTCCATTATTGAATTTAGCCAATTTAGGTATTGGTTATACCCTCAGA
>NC_081445.1:2493212-2493759 GCF_007210705.1 Tigriopus californicus | reverse complement strand
AAGCATTGGGATTTCAAACCACTTACATCAATGAACCGAAAATTGCCGAGTTTGCGTGGCTGCGTCCAGCTTTGGCAATGGTTCCCATCGACAGGAGCAATAACTCAATTGAATTTTGGCATTGCCAAGTCAATTCTGTTTTAGCTTGTTTTCATCCATCAATGTGGAAATGCCTGAACTTTTTTCAAGAGGAATTTTAACATCAACAGGTCCGTTTGGCTGCTTTAGCTTGGGGGGAGATGTTCTTCCAAAAACGTAATAATATGGTGAATGAAGAAAGACTATTGACCCTCGTTTCTAAATTTTGTGAAAAATATCCCATGGAATATCTTAAGACTATTTCATATACTCTGTCCCAATAGAATGAATACTACGATTAATAAACCACGATACAACTTCCCTACTTTCTATTATCGTCACGAACAAAACAACGTCACACTGAAGCTTCATGCTGCTGAAAAAGACAACATGAAAAGTGCAACGTTGATCGAGTTTCATAGCCCCGCAGGTCTCATCTATGACAGATTTAGGTGTAGTCCTCCAAAAT
>NC_081445.1:2491657-2493171 GCF_007210705.1 Tigriopus californicus | reverse complement strand
ATGTTCCAGAAGGAGTGGAACACTTGGAAGAGCTATTAAGTTATTTTGAGATTACTTATGTCCAGAAAATGGGAGGTCGTATCCCAAGGTTTAAACTGGAAATGTGGAATCAATACGACCGTGCAGTATCTCAACTTCCCAGGAGCAATAACTCAATTGAATCGTGGCATTGCCAAGTCAATTCTGGTTTAGCTTGTTCTCATCCATCAATGTGGAAATGCCTGAACTTTTTTCAAAAGAAATTTCAACATCCAGAGGTCCGTTTGGCTGCTTTAGCTTGGGGGGAGATGTTCTTCCAAAAACGTAAAAATATGGTGAATGAAGAAAGACTATTGACCCTCGTTTCTAAATACAACTTCCCTACTCTCTATCATCGTCACGAACAAAACAACGTCACACTAAAGCTTCATGCTGCTGAAAAAGACACGATGAAAAGTGCGACGTTGATCGAGTTTCATAGCCCCGCAGGTCTCATCTATGACAGATTTAGGTGTAGTCCTCCAAAATAATGGAAAGTTCGATGAGCATATCCAGTTGAAAGTGGGTAAAGCTTTTCAAACATGTGGTTGGATATATCGCACGCTTAAGTCCAGAGATAGCATCACGATGCTAACTCTGTACAAGTCGATTGTTCAACCACATCTTGAATATGCTTCAACCCATTTGGGCTCCAATGAGTTCAGCAGGTTTGCAAAAGGTCGAACAAGTCGAAAGATGTTTCACTAGTAACATCACAGGATTGAGAGAGCTCTTGCATTGGGAGAGACTAGAAAAATTGGGACTGTACAGTGTTCAGAGAAGGTACGAAAGGTAACTGATACTGTATGTCTTCAAAAGTATCCATGAGATTTCTCACAACCCAGGATTTGGGTCAATTCTAGTGACCGTAGAGGCTTAATGTGCGTTTTGAGAGCACTTTCAAGCCTCGAGAATCCAGGCTAGTTCGAACAATGAAGTCCACATCTCTTCTTGGCTCGGGCTCCTTCATTGTTTAATTTGCTTCCCTCTGATATTTCGTAGGGAATACGTAGGCCTTGTTGATCCGGTAGCATCTTTAAAGTCAGACTTGATTTCTTTTTAGATGGCTTTCCTAATCACCCTACATTCAAAGACTAGCTGTTTCTGCCAAGTCAAATTGGTTGTGTGACCAATATCATATAGAAATTAAAAGGTAATAAATAGACGAATTATAACCTTTCATTTTAATAGTATTGGGGATTACATTCCCTGTAGCGGTAGAAAAGCTCGTGAAAAAACAAACCAAAAACAAAATCAATTAATCAAAACTATGGATGAGGGTATCATAACTTTATGAGATTGCAATGTTCCAGAAATATGCCGTTTGATTAGACCAGCCCATATCATATTTTTGTTGGTTATTCTAGACTTCGACAAGAAATGTTGTTGGTATGTCGAGCAGAAATTCGAAAGGTTGCACTAACCGGTTTTCTTCCCAATACTCGGTTCAGCTCTTTCGCAAATTCGAAACCTTCAAACTTGTGTAATTCTGCTCG
>NC_081445.1:2481735-2491606 GCF_007210705.1 Tigriopus californicus | reverse complement strand
AAGTAAAAACTACAAATGCTTTCGAGTAACTGAAAGAGTTGTGCTTCAATGTCTAATGGAGGGTTTCTACTCTAGATCAATTATTGTCACTGGTGGCTGAAAATATGCAACAATGGCAGAAAGACCAAATGGAAAAACAGTTATAATCTTTTTAAAACTGAAACAGCGTCATAACTTTTAACTTGTGCCGGCCGTAATTCAGGGAAATATAAAAAGTTAAGGTTTAATGGGTCATTACAATTACATCATTTTAAGCTCAGCCCAATGAGAGCACAAGTTGAATGAGCTAACCCCATGTTGATTCTTTACTAACCTGCACCAGTTATGTTTAAGCTTTGATTTCCAAAGAATTGATACCGATTTTCAATACCGTTAAGGTAAAATTCCAGATCAACCCTACATTCAAGGACTAACCAGATCAGCCAACTCTAATTCGTAGGTTCATCAAGTATTATATGACGTTAAGTAAAATTAAAATGCTTCCGTCTTGAACTGATGATAATCCCCTTCGTAGTAACGATGGGAAGGTCAGCAAGAAATGAATAGATAAGAGATATTTTTCCCCTTTTGTGCATAATCTCAACATAGCTGAATATGTTGTGTAACCTTACTCAAAACCCTCCAAGAATACAAGTTTTCGAAGAAATATTTTAGAACCATTGAAAGCCGAGTTCAACAATCAGTGGAGATTTTACAAAAGTCACAGAAGCCCAAAGTAGCAGCTTTTAATCAGTTTCAACAAAGTCTTCAAGAAAAGGCCACATCTATAAGATTGCCTGCTGTACGTATGTGTTGTCCTCAGAATTAAAGTAAATGAGTGGCTAAGTGTTCACGTTGGCCTCCCAAATGACCCCTATGTTTCTCTCTTTCAGATCGGGTGCCTTATTTTTGTTCCAAATGTGCGTTGTGTGGATCCATGCGAAAATGGAGTCGTCACAGATTCGCTGATTATTATGAACTACTCTGAGGACGATTGTTATCAATCCAATTCAAAGCATTGTTATAAATCCCTGGACAACAGCAGTGGCCTCTGTTACCTGGGCAAAGGTAAAGTCATTTTATCGTAAGAGTGCATGGCCTTCCTCACCATATCGGTACTTTGTTTTTGCCATCTCCCGAAGGACACACGCTAAATTTGATACACACAGGGGGATATCAGTTCGCGTCTGTTCTATTCAATATCAAGATGAGGAGTCTCACATCATAAGAGAGAAGGGCAAAGAGATACACAGAGATCAATATGGAAAGAGAGAGCACCACTGTTCACCAGTTTTGACAATTTGTCCTGGTTTATTGAAAATAAATATTGATCTTCAGCTTATGACAGATGATTGTTCTCCAAGACGAAATCGTATATCAATCATGATAAATTCATTTTGAAAGGCATTTAATTACAATTGCAATTACTCTCAAACCGTAATTGAATTGCATTCAATGACTTTTCTTGAGAAGACCTCTTTATAGTAAAAAGAATTTGGCTCACCGTAACTCAGAATTCGCCATTGTTCATACTAGAGGGCTAGTCATCTAGTTCATACTTATCAAACTTTGCATCAAATTAAGCAGCTGGCTCAGGTATGTCGCAACTAATTTAGTCTAGCTAATCTAGACGACTTCTATTATTGAAATACAAGAAGAACTGGCAAGTTTTTTTAAACCTTCGGAGCACTTGTTCTTTTTTGCCAAAGTAATCCTAAGGGAGGAGACGTTTCCTAGAGTGAGAGAGGTCACTGGTTCAAATATCCTCTCCGAACTTTCTCCATAAGGAACTTGTAGACGCTAACCACACCCACAGATGGAAAACCAAAACTGATACCGTACTTGACATGCTTATCGGAATATGGAAATGGACGCTGTGATGACTGGATTCACTGGCCAGGCGTGACCTACCCTTCCAACCTTAACACGCCCAAACCAAAACCAAATCTAAAAAAATAATGCCATTTCATGACCAAATTTAACCCTTGGCAATTCAAAACACAACTGAATTAAATCAAAACTTGAAGGCACCAGATCCTGTTTTTTTCCGTGTTCACATCTTGCCTCAAAAGAATTTAAATTTTGAAAGGCAACCGTTTCATGCGTCTTTATCTAGAAATACCCAAAAGTTAAAAGCTAGAATCAACCAAAATGAGCATATTTTTGAAGAGTACTACCTGTCAAAACTTTACCAAGGTTGCGTTATTTGTCTTCAGAATTCAAGTGGAAACATGAATTCTTTTCATATTTGTGAAATATTGTTTTTTCATTTGTGAAATGTTAAATCGAAACAGTAGTTTTCAGGGTATTTCAAATTATGTCAAATAGCGTTTTGCTCTTCTTTATTAGGCATCAAAGTGAAGAATGGACCTTGCTTTTGTGAAGTTGACAATGTTTTTATGATGTTCCAGAAATTTGGGTTCATTTGGAATTAAGACATTTTGGAGCAAAAAAGAATGAAAACCAGATCTTTACTTCCCATATACCTCAGTAATGTTTAAGTATGGTTTTGATAACTTATTCTTGGGAAAATACGTTCCTGAAACTTAACTTACTAGGCAATTGACGTTCCATACTCTTTCATGAACATTGTTTTAATTATTTCTTTCAGAAGAGAGGACCACTCATCCGAGCAAAGGTGAGTCTTTCAAGACGGAAAGAAGATGACGATGGCCTATTCAAAATTCCCACTTTTTCTTTCTTCAGATTGTGTCTACCACCTTCCCATCGTTTACGAATCCGAACAGATCGTTTTATCCGAAGAGTATATTAGTCGAGCCTTATCTGGGCCAATAACGACTTTGAACGGATCCTTTCCGGACAATGCCTTTGAGTATTGCGAGAGCATCAATTGCTACATGGTCGTACACGAGGAGACCACCAATAGCACCTATTTCATGGCCAATCCCTCACAGCTGAGCTTGCAAGAGTCTGGGATTACTTTTGGCCCCAGTGACAAACGCTACACATTCTACTTTGAACCGAGATGCGAGCCCATGGAGCCTCAAGCTCGCCAAACCGTTGATGGTAAAGTAGCTTCATTTGCAATGATTTGTCGCCAGAGCTGCTGTACGGTACACAGTCTGATGTACTAGGTACCTTAGCCAGGTGCAAATTAGCAAAGCTCTTAAATCACCTGCTGACTTGCAAAATTCAAGGCGACATGAATAATGAAGCCAATCTGTTCGATCCGCGTGCATGCAATTTAAAATGTTTTTCATTTGAACTTCCTCCCAAATTTGAAGATCTAGCCCACTCAATTAATAAGTGAAGACTGCAAAAAAAGTGTAATTAGATTTTGAGATATCTTGTCACTTTGGAGCATTTCGAAATGTTCAGGTGTCTTTTCCCAAATTTCCTCCAAATTAACGATTTTGGTTGTATGGAAATAGTTAGCTTCTTTTGAAGTAGTCTTTAAATGCTTTGTCCCGGTTTGGGAGAAAATACAATTCAGATATTTCACCCCTTTAACCTATCAATGTTCCCAACACTGTTGAACACTAACCTTGCCAAAATGATTTGAACCTTGCCAAAATGATTTGCTTTAAAGAAATGCGCATATCCGAGTGGGCACGGGGGCTCTAATAAAAAAGGCTCAAAAACTAAACACAAGGTTTTGTTGATTTCGCCAATCAGACGAAAGACACCAAGAAGCATTAAGAATAAACAAAAGAACAAGGATCTAATTTTGAGATATCCTAGATTATTGTTGAAACACCATTTGCTGGCAAACATTGCTTGCGCCAGATAAGACTTGGCGTCTATAGTAAAGTGCGAGGTAGAGGCTTCAAAATCGACTTTTTCACAAATATTTATTTCATGATATGTTTGAAGCATTTGACACAGGTTTTGTAAGATATTTTGCTTTTAGGATCCTCACCAATGGCCTTAGAGTGTCGTATTTTGGGACATTTCTGACGACTCCCTATTTCCGAGCTCTATTGGATGGGGGTTTGGAAAAAGAAATAACACCTGCAGTGGGAATAACGACACGTTAGATCAATTGGCGATACGTGTTGTCAAGTGGTACGGCAATATTGACAAGTGCTGGTGTTGATGGCATCTTCATTTGAACTTGAACTCGAACTGGAAACTCGACTGTTCTGCTTTTCTACTCTATTTGCGTGCCTCTCATTTCGTAGACAATTTGGGGAGTTGTGACTTAGGCAGAGCGACAGACGGCACTCTGACCTTCAGCGACAACGAAGATGGTTTTTGTACAGGGTGGATGGGATATATTGTTACAAGCAAAAGCATGTATTGCCGCTTTGAAAGTTGCTCAAGATACACCAGATTATGTATTTAGGCTCTTCAATGAACTACTTTTCAGTATGATAAATATTAGTCAAATTGATGGCTCTTGACCAAAAATATGCACAGAAAACACCCACTGTCAGCCTCACCGCTGGCACGCTCTGTACTGTCCTTAGAAATGACTCGCTAACCTTGGCATCCGTTCTTCGAAAGCTGTTGTTCAACAAGCGTCGGAATGATTTGAATGCAAAGCGAATGCTGTTGGCATTCGGGGCACCAATTATGAAAGTAAATGGTTCAGCCATATAGTCACTTATGCCAAAGCAAATTTTGTAACACCTTACAGAATCAACCCTGTAGTTATAGTCCTATACAATCATTCCATATTTCCCTTCTATTTAGTTTTCCCATTTTCAGATTTGTGCAGCGAATTTGATGAGCCTCCGGCAAATGCAGTTTTTGCAATCGGATACGACCAATCAGATTTGGCGGGCCCAACCGATGAAAAAAGTTGTCGTACTGAATGTGAGGATTCTGCCACCTGCGCCAGTTATGCCTTTCGAGTTGATGAAAACGAGTGCAGATTTTGGAATCTCTCACCTGATTTACCAAGCACGGAAAACCCGATCTGCATCATAGGTAAGTGTTAACAAAAAGGCGTCAGTAAATGGTTTCAATCTGACTATTTTTTCCGCAAGTTTTTAAGAACTTCTAGCTGATGATGGGCGGGTTGGACTCCGCTAGCCTGGGATACGAAAGATGACATTTCTACCTTTGTATGTATGTCCAGGGTGGTGATTTTACATACTTTGAATTATAGTCCATGGTCACATTTTTTTTGTGACATTTCTCATCAAAAGGCTCGAAGGAGAGTATCATGTACTCAATCAATCAATCATTGTAAATTTCACAAAAATCAATGAAGCCTCAAAGCCGTCAGTTTCAAGAGTGTTCGAGAAAGACCGTATCAAAAAGGTTGTCTATTTCATGCATTGCCTTCCGAATTCAAACGAATGTGTAGCTAAGTAGCTAAGTGCACTTTTAATCATTATAAAACATGCGTTGAAAAAATTTACACAGTTAGTGTTCACTACACAAGTGACATGCTATAGCATTTGCAGATGTTTTGGGATTTTAGCAAGAACAGAAAATCGACGTGTTCATTTTTGGAATTTTTGTAATATTGAAAATCCGGATCAATTCTTTGGGAATTTAAGTTATGATGTAATCGGGGCATTTTGGAACCAAAAACGATGAAATTGGACCATTAAATCCCATTTATCTAAGGAGTGGTTCAATAGATCAAATCATAACTTCTAAGTAAGTGCTGACCAAGGGTGTTCCCAAACTTTTCAGTTTTGTAATGTTCTTAGACGTGTAAGTTTTCTTAAGAACTCCATGAAGGAATAAAAACCAAAGTTTTTCCTCGTGATTTTTTTGAGCTCAAAAAAAAAAAATTAAGAAAATGCCAAGATGTGTGTTTGCTGCTTCCGTCAAATCTTTGAAGGGCATTTTAACCATTGTGCTTCGATGAAGATTGTAGTTGACGCGTGGTGGTGGGAATTCCCACAAGATTCAATTCGTTCAAATCACTTTTGAAATAGAGAACAACCCTTGTCTAATGTCTTTGAATTTCGTGCTTTGGCCGTAAGATTGCTCTCTGAACTTTCATCTGCAGTAATTTTTGGTTGAGAGCTTTTATTATGCTCCTAAACTGACATTCAATTCACACATTCTAGGGCCATAAAACTCAATTCTAGTTTTGATTTGGAGAGAAAAACATTGTTATTATGTAAACATTTTACTCTGCAACTTTAAAATTAACCTCAGTCCCCCGTCTCTCGGGGGATACTGGTGGTGGTGGCGGCAGCTTTTTCCGCATATTCTTTTGGAACAGCTAATGAGCAAACAACTCATCAGGAGGTCATACTACGTGAGAAGAAAATACAGTATGTAAGTAATGGGTAGCATAACTATGTAGGTGTGTGCCTTGCCCTAGAATTGCCCTCTCTCTCCGGTCGCTCTGGTTTCAATCCCATTTGTTTGAATTTGCCGTAAATTTGAAAAAAAGGACCGAGGAACCAGGAAAAAGAAACCACCGAGACATTGTTAAATAGAAAAGATAAACTGTGACTTTCTCATCAGGAGTAGAGGAAGGTTTTAACGTAAATCTCAAAACACGAGACAGGACCCCGTCGAACACGAAGGCTGCAATACCTTGTTACATTCAAAGATGCTCTGTCAATCTGGCCGACTCCAGGATCGCTTTGCATTCCAACGCCGTCAAGCATTTTTCAAAAGAATACGTGGTTTCGGAATATTTTGTGATGCATGTCAGAATGCAGTTTCACCATAGTACGTGCAATTGAATCAACTGGTTCCACAGGGGGTGGGGTTTTTCCCTTCGTTTTTTGCTTATTTCCCCTTCATTGTCCACCCATTTCCAGTCCCTTTAACATCAAATGCCTTCGTTTTACGTACCTTTGCTTTCCCAAAGCACCATAGAAATACACAATTGTGACAAATCCGACCTCCTGAAAACTTGATCCTAGTGACAGACCCGAGTCTAGTCATAATCAGGGTATTTCAGAAGTAAATAAATCACCTACCGTGTCATTCTGACACTTTGGCGAGGCCTTACTTCATTAATAATTTCTTAGTGCTTCAATTCTCTTGCAGAATCATCAAAGGGAGTTCCATATGCAGAAAATTTTGATCGCTTACCCGACGGAACAATAATTGATTCAGGTATTGAACATTTTGTTGCTTTTGATGACTGACTTGGAGAGACGGTTATCTTTTACAAGGACCGGATTTCAGCGGTATGAAGTTATCTCTTCCGACACGCAAAGGAAACCAAACGCCACCATTAGAAATCTCATTTCATGGCGCTGTGTTCACGAGTGGCCGGAATCTAAGTTCCCCGCCACTCGTGAAGATAATAGACATTCTCTCACGTCAAATTTGGCTTCGAGTGGTTTCGAGGGAAAATCATACCTAGAAAACCGGTTCTTGTAGAAGAAAACTGCGTATTCAATAGCGGCGCCATTCTTTGCATGCAGTTTATCCAAGTTCGGATCATAAAAAGTCAATCAATCGGTCAACACCTTGAATGCGTTTGCCATTTCATCATGCCCTCTCATGTGCAGAAAAGAGCTCTCGGGCACGCCCTCATCACTCTTCTCTGCAAACTCGACGGCATGAAATGGGCGAACGCATTCAAGGTGTCTTGACCTTGTCGACTTTCTTCAAGCCTCACTTTTACAAACGCCACGCAAAGAAGGTCCCCGCTATTGTCTAAATAGCTATTCTTTCACTACAAAATTGGTTTCAATTTTAGACGCGGTTTTCGAATATATCAGCAAAGACGGTTGTTGGGAGGCGTGTGCCAGCAATCCACGATGTAAAGCAATTTCAATCACATATTTCTATTGCTTAATGCTTCCTTTTGGTGGAGACGAGGTGACAACAACTGTTCCCGGGTTCGTTCCTGGCCGGTTTATTACTATTGGAAAGATATATGGTAAGACACAGCTGCCGATGACCACTTGTTACGTACATTGATATTCAGTAAATGACGCTAATTGGTTTTGAACCGAAAGATGGCAATAACACAATGCATGAATGTATAACCTGAGAATATTACTGTTCGATGGACACAATTAGTCGAGGATTTAGATTCGTTTAGCCTTCCGTGCCAAAGTGTCGAGTCCAATTCAAAATGGGTAAAATATATTTAAAAAGAAATCC
Organism: Tigriopus californicus; assembly: GCF_007210705.1. Classification (NCBI taxonomy): domain Eukaryota; kingdom Metazoa; phylum Arthropoda; class Copepoda; order Harpacticoida; family Harpacticidae; genus Tigriopus; species Tigriopus californicus. The sequence continues at coordinate 2,483,623 of NC_081445.1, read as the reverse complement.
ATAGAGGGGGGGGGGGAATGTTTAATTAACCACCGACTTCTGGAAATATGGACTGCGAACAAGCTTCCCGCCAAATCTACTTGCTCTTGGTCATAGACACTCTGAACCACTTTTCGAATTCAAGTAATGAAATAAGAAACATAGATCTCTTCATCTAAAGGCAGGTCATTTTTATATCATTGGGTTGCTAAGTTGATCGTTTCAAAGTTTTGTTGTCCAAAGCTTATGTAGCTGATCAAGAGAAGCCCGAAATTTCGAATTTTATGTTTTGTTTGCTACTTAACTTTGACCATATCTTCTGTGTTCCCTAAGCATGGTTTTGGTTTCAAATATTGTCAAGTTTATCTATTCAACCAGATCTTGTGCTTGAATGAAGTGATATTTGGAATAAGATGAACGTTTAAGTACATACGAAATTTTGGCTTCCGTTCGCAGTCCACATATCTAGAAGTCCGTGATTTAACTGACATTCAAAAGATTGGATTGGATTTCTCATGACATCTGAAGACAAGTTGAATTATCTAATTGATAGATTGAATGATTCGGTGATTAATCAATCGATTCATTCATAGTCAATCGATTGATTGTTCAATAACTCGCTCATTCATCGTAAAAGGAACATCCTTATCTAACACCACATTTTCACATTTTCACATTTTCCTTACCAGGTGACGAAACCGCTTGCGACTACGGAAAAGCAACAAAAGGCAGTATGGAACTGGTCAGTAGACCAGACGAATGCATCGCTTATGGTTTGTGTCATCAAGACTTTGGAACTCCGGATTTCCCTGCCCCGCAATGTTATCTGGCTAGTGGTGAGTTTTGAATTACTCTTTTGGTGAAGTTGACAAGTGGACCAGCCAGCTGTCACTTGAACTTTTTATCTTCTTCTGACACACTCAAAGCAACACTTTATCAACTCTACATATAGTATTGTATCCAATCTCAGGCAAGCAACTTGCTTAGTGATCTTGGGTGATTATCCATGAAGCATAATCTCCTATTCAGATATGCCAAAAATGTTTGTGAGGCTAGGGCTCAAATATATTTTGAACTGCAATTCTCGGACAAGAATTACCACTCACAGTTTTTTTTGTTCCAGTCGGCCCTCATTGTGCGTGCGTGCGATGGGGATTGACATTGAGCACATTTTTGGGGTACATTTAGAGTTACGGACTTCCGGAGATTTCCAGAAGTTCGTGATTTATGGCGCATTTGGACTATAACGGAAAGCCAGGATTGTATTACGGGTTGACGATTGAAGTAGGACCAATGCTGGGGCGAATCTGGACTCAAGTCCGAGTGCAGGCGAGTCATTTTCTCGATTTCGGAGAAATTGCCCGGACTCGAGTCTTTTAGAAAGAACTCATCAAAGAAAATTTTCATTTTCTGGTCAAAATTTCACAATATGAGTCTTTCTGCTCGACTTTCGTAAAGTGAAAAAACTCGAGTCTTTTGCCGGACTCGCCCAAGCATTCGCCCAGCAATCGCCCTACGTAAATGCCTCTCAGGGTGCATTTCGGTCGCCTTTACACTACGATGGAAAACCAAGATTGAATCCGGTTTGAGGATAAAAGTAGCAGTAATACTCACTGGGGCGAGTTTCTCGCAATATGAGTCTTTTTGTTCAACTTGAGTGCAATGAAAGACTTGAGCCCTCTGCTGGAGTCGAGTCTTTTGCCGAAATCGCCGGTTTCCATTGTATTGTAAAGGCGTCCTTAGACTGGACTACATCCAGTCTCTTGTTTTTAATTCGTCTATAAAGTCCATTAGTCCACAAAGGAAAAGTCTCTTATCATGGCGGGAACAGTTGCCATGATTTTAATTTTTCGTTGTTGTGTGAGGAATGCAGCTGTGTGCTTCCTAAATGAACGCGATCAGCTAGAGT
>NC_081445.1:2478642-2481318 GCF_007210705.1 Tigriopus californicus | reverse complement strand
GGTAAAAGATATAGGAATAGCTGTTGCAAATGATAGAAAGCTCGAGGAACATATCCAAATTAGGACGCAAATTGTTGAGGTCAAGGAGCCCCTTGGTGACATACATGATGTCAAGTCAGGTGTTCTCCAGGGCTCCATCTTAGGGCCCCTCCTTTTTGTGATATTCGTTGCCCTGCTTCAAAAGCTTAGTATTACTGCCAGTCTCTCTTCTTGTGCTGACGACACCAAGTTAGTTTCTGACTGGAATGGCCAAGATTGCACTAGCCTTGTAAAGGACCTAGAAATAATCTATTCTTGGGTTACCAAGAGTCATATGGCCCTGAACGGAATGAAATTCCGTTCAATGACATTTGGGTCAACTCCTTTAAATACTCCACTCGTAGATAATGGAGGTAAAGATATTGAGCAGGTCTCATCTATGAAAGATCTAGGTGTAGTCCTCCAAAATAATGGAAAGTTCGTTGAGCATATCCAGTTGAAGGTGGGTAAAGCCTTTCAAATATGTTGTTGGATTTATCACACGTTTAAGTCCAGAGATAGTGTCACGCTGGTAATTCTGTAAAAGCCGATTGTTCAGCCACATCTTGATTATGCTTCACCCATTTGGGCTCCAATGAGTTCAGCAGGTTTGCGAAAGGTCGAACAAGTCCAAAGATGTTTCACTAGGAACATCACAGGAATGAGAGAGCTCTCGCATTAGGAGAGACTAGAAAAATTGGGACTGTACAGTGTTCAGAGAAGGTACGAAAGGTATCTGATACTGTATGTCTTCAGAAGCATCCATGAGCTTTGTCCCATCCCGGGGTTTTAGGGTCAATTGTAGTGACCGTAGAGGCTTAATGTGCGTTTGAGAACACCTTCAAGCCGTCGAACTACCAGACTACCAGTCTACCAGAACTGTGACCAGTCCTACCACACCTCCATTTTGTATCATCAGCCATGGAGTAGTGGTACTGGAGAGGAAAGCTCTCTGAAACCTCGCTAGAACCGTGCTTAAATGTGCTCGGAAGGCCTGCTGGCTATGAGGAAGGTCTTCATGGATTTCAAGAACTTCTACAAGTTAGAACTCCTTGATCTTCCCAAACACCTTCGCAATGTTCGAAAAAAGAGAAACTTGCCTTGATCCAAGATGCAACGAATCACGTGCTCACGTGCGAGAAAACAGGAGTATGGGCGGCTTTGCACTAGGATGGAAAACCGAGGTTGATTCCAACTTGAGGATTGAAGTTGGAGTTGTGCTTATGGGGCGAGTTCGGCAAAAGGCTTGAGTTCATCCAGCACAGGACGCCAGTCTTTCACTGTACTCAAGTCGAGCGAACAGACTCATACACCAAAAACTCGCCCCAGCACTAGTCCTACTTCAATCCTCAAACATGATTTTAATCTCGGTTTTCCATCCTAGTGTAAAGCGGCCCTAAGAATCGGTGAGCATCTCATCAGAAACTGAGATGTCACACCACCAGGACCAGGGTCACTCCAAATCCTCAAGTCCCAGATGGCCGCTAAAGCATCTTGATTTGTAACTATATGATCACATACCAATCGTAAATGGCGAGGCCAAGCCCGATGTAACAGTACCAAGCACAATAGGAGGCCCACCACAGTTTGAAACGGGACCCCCAAGGGCGGCCGTGACCACTTTTCAAGAGTAGCGCAACATTGGACAAACATTAGCCACGCTATGGGGTAACACATGTCCTTGGAGAGTATTACACGCGTACTCAGAACAACGGCGCCGGTACTTAACGTATGTCTCAATCAAGTTTGCGGGTGACTCCAATGTCCTTTGCAAAGTTGGCGATTGTGTGGACGAGTTGTATTTACGAGACCAATTGGATCTCTTGGCTATTTGGGCCGATAACAATCGTGTGGAGTTTAACTCCAAAAAGTGCAGTGTTCTTCAGCTGGGAAGATATATGTTTCTTGGATCTTATGATGTGTGGCTTTCACCAATAAAATGGGTGAATTTACAAATTAACTTGGGGCTAATGATTGATCCTGGGCTAATATTCAGCCTCCATTGCTCAAGTATTGCAGCAAAGGCTAACGCCTTGTTGAGGTTTCCTAAGCGGAATTTTGTATCTCAATTGATGACAAAGCTGTTCAAGACGTATGATGTGAGACCTTATTAGAATACACGTCTCAGATGTGGTCTCCACGATTTTTCAAGCATGTCGATCTACTTGAAAGCTGGTTAGATATATGCAAACGAGGTTAGGCCGCAAGATACCCTCCCTCTATTCGGCACATACCTTACGAAGACCGACGCCAACCACTTGGATTGGAGCACCTCTCAGTTCGAAGAGCCAGATTTGATCTGCATCTCACGTTCAAAATACGGAATGGAATGGTTGATGCATTGCCAATCCGAGTTCGTGGTGGTAAGCGTTGTATTCTAAAAGACAAGTGGATGTGCGGCGAAAGGTGATCTCCGTGTCCCTCAATGTGGCCTTGATTCGAGAAGGACATCCGTTTGCGTTCGTGGAGCTATTCTGTGGAGCTCGGTTCCCATTGAAATACGGAACCTGCCCACGCTAAGATTGTTCAATCGAGGCCTTCTGTCTGTGCAGTTGTGATTCGATCGAGAAGAACATCCGCTTGCGTTCGTGGAGCTATTCTGTGGAGCTCGGTTCCCATTGAAATTCGGAACCTACCCACACTATGAGTGCTCAATCG
>NC_081445.1:2462171-2478591 GCF_007210705.1 Tigriopus californicus | reverse complement strand
AGATTCCTCGTGAGAGAGTTCAGAGGAAATGTGGGTGGACCCACTCTGACCGTCTGAAGTTTCAGCCACGCCTGGAACTGATCATGACACTCGACCATTCCTTCTTTCCATTCTGGCAGGGAATCACCAGCCTTTGACGCACCTTCCCACTTCAAGCGATACTCTTGCTTCTTGGCCATTTTGTAACCTTTCCATTGGGCCTGGGCCTCTAATGACATTGAGGTCACGAAAGTTCTCATTAGGGCAAAGTCGTACATGTCAACTTGGCCCTCTCGAACACGTCCCTCATATTGTGCAGCGCATTGAAGGCGTGGCCTATGGCCTCTGCATGCTCTGGTTGAGAAACGTGAAGAACGACGGCGCTAGCAATGTACGAGCCGGCCAACTCAATCGGATCTTCAAATTTGTCCAGAAGATCCTGCATAGCAGCGCGTAAGAGTTGACCGACTCGCAAAGATACTTAGACACCATGACGTGAGCCGGGCCCACCAAACTGTCCTTCAGCTTCTAGAACAACGTTATTGAATTGTAGCCACGAAGAGTCTTCATTTCATTCACAAGGTTCACCCAAGACGACTTCCAATTCGAAAAGTTCTGGAGTACGCTCTTGCTTGCGGAGATCACCACCGAATCGTTTGCCGATGAGCTTGGTCGCATCGAATTGGACCATGGTCATGGCGTTCCGACTGACAGTCGTATCAGAGTCCTCCTTTGGCTCCTTCATAGCGGGCCTCATGGTCCGCTCATAATCAAGAAGGGCCGCCAAGTGAGAAAACTTGTCAGCTAAATCCGAAAACGTCTCTGTGAGCGGGTCTGGAGACGGCTTGAACCACGACTGGGTAACGTCTTGGAAACATGACTCCAGATTAGGCAGCAGACTAGTTTTCATGGCGTCGATCGTGGCAGAGGCTTGAAAAAAATTCAATCCGGGCAGTTAGGTCAGACCCCTCCTTGTTCTGCAGGACTAGGATGACGCGACGAAGGCTATCAAGGTTCTTTGACACAAGGCGACCTCATCCTTGAACCGCTTTTCAGCCACACGCCTGACCGGAATTGAATTCGGTGCCTCTTGCAACTTGAGGGCCAACATCGCCTTGATTTGGTCGGCAGAGGCCAGCGGGTTTTCTTGGCGAATCGCATCCTGCCATAATGGCCCGACGATTTCCAACTCCGCCTGGCTCGCGCATAACTTGTTCATCTCAACTTGATTGAAATTGAACACAGCGTCTTGGCCTACCTCCACTTCTTCCGTAGCAAGTGGCTCGAAGTATTGAGGGCCGAACGCTCGTCGTTTGGGTTTAACGGTGGGTCTTGGTCGGAATTGGCCATAATTAGAATACAATCTGAAAATGATCAATTGGAAAGATAGGCTTTCAGAAGAGACAAATTCCGAATTCAAGCTGAGATTCCAAATACCATCAATCAGAAACGTGTTAACGAATATCTTCAAAACTGGGGATCTCACTCAGAGTACAAAAAAGGTAGCCCCTATTTAGGCGATGGCTCGGCTATAATTGGACAGTTCTTGTTCACAACTTTGTTCTGACCCACCCCTCTGGCTTGCGCGGTGTCATCAGCCTCAAATTTTGCGATTGCTGTCCGTCAACCTCACACTGCACGTCAGGATTGCATTTTATGCGGCCAAAGTCATCGGGTGAACACATGTCCAAAGGGATTAGCTATGTCTCGACAGCAATGGAGTCAGATGTGTTGGGCGAAATCTATTTGCTATCGATGTATTGAGCAATTTATGCCCAAGCATCATTGTCAAATGATCTCCCGTGTCTGTCAGAAAAAGCACCACATTCTAATGTGCCCGTCCAACAAATTCAGGACACAGCCGCTTGGAGACATTCAAGATCGGTCCCGGGCAGCCAACCCAGGGATGGAAAACAAAAGATCATGTACGCCTGTGCCCATGGATCCGTCTGTTGCCAAATGGGCCAAGACATTGACCGACAAACTGCATGCAAAATATAGAGAATCAAATAAACAAAGGGTTTGCTAAAGACGAGAAATTCGTCAAGAGGGACAAGAAAACTACAAAGAAACAATAGAACGATTTGCCCCAAAATGTGATACCTAAACTGTTTGTCAAAGCTATGTGTAATACCGAAAATACACTGTCTGAAACAAAATCTTTGTATCCTAATCATATTAGAGTAAATCATTCTAGCTTGGAATATGCTTCAAAAGACTCTTCAAACTCTCAATACGAAGGAATTTCGGGGACTCTCATTTGTTATCTTGTTAATCTTGAAACGATGCAAAGAGTCAAGGTGCGGGTGTTGAACGACTCTGGTTCCAATACAAGTTTGATTGAAACTAATGCGGCCAGAAAAGCACAATTGAAAGGGAAACCTAGGACTTTGGTAATGAATGTTGCCGGTAATTCTACAGTTGTTACGAAAGAAAGAACGGTGACGTTTGCGCTAATGAGCCTAGAGGAAAACTACATGACATCCCCGATTGTGGCTACTACAATCGATGCCATAGGCCAGCCTTTGAGTCCGATTCTGCTCAACCCGAAACATTATGATCATTTGCGCAGTATTAAATTTACTGAAAGATACCCCATGCGTAACGAGCGTCCTCTCAATGTCTTGATTGCTGAACCGTACTATTCTCAATTAATGATGAGCGACCAGAAAGTGTCCTTGGATATCACGGTTCCATCAGCCAAAGAAACTAGATTAGGTTGGATGTTGAGAGGGGCAACTCCTCGGATAACACCCCAAGTTAATGTGCTTGCTTTCTCTGAGACTGACGTCATGAATTTTGACATTGAAATGATGTACAAAGATGCGGTTGAACAGTTTGATTTTGGGAAATTTTGGTCCGGGGAGAATGTTGGGATCTCGCCAACCGAAACAGACACTGCAACAAAAACCGCAGCCGAAATTCAAGTGGAAAATCACCACAGAGACACGGCAAAGTATCATGAGTCTGAAAAGTTCTGGTCTGTCCAACTGCCGTGGAAGAACCCGTCTCCAGAGGGTAGAGTTCTAAGCGACAATCTATCAAGGGCCAAGGCCATGTGGCGAAAGGTGCTTACCAGAATTCGCCCAGAACATGTAGATCTTGTCACAGAAGCGTATGAAGAGTTCCATCGCATGGGATTCTCTGAAATTGTTCCGCCTGAACGTCAGTACCAGACGGATCATCCTACTTACGTGATGACGAGTCATCCCGTGATTAGACCCGACAAAACCACAACAAAATGCAGAATCGTCATGAATGCCTCATTGCGCGATCAGAAGGATAATACAAAAACTTTGAATACACTTCTTCACCCGGGGCCAAATATGCTTCCTCAAATCATGGAATTGATTTTGCATTTAAAGACAAAAAAATTCATCGCGACTATTGATGTTAAGAAAATGTTTCTTTCGATACGTTTGGAGAAAGAATCGGACATAGATATGCTTCGCTATGTTTGGGCTCCACCAGGGCAGCAGAATCCGAATGTTTATCGATTTACACGTTTGCCGTTCAGCACCGTCTGTAGTCCTTATCTTGCCATGGCGTGTTTGAAAGAAACGGCTAAAAAATGGAAAGATGTATTTCCAAAAGCAACAAACATCATCCTCAACAAAACGTACATGGATGATATCATTATTTTGGCGGATTCATCAGACGAAATGATTCTTCTCATGTCTCAGATATTACTCATTTTGGATAGTAGCGGGTTCTATGGTCACAAAATCTCCGCCAATGATCCCCGAATCGTGAATGGAGTTGAAGAGAAGAGAGTGGATCAATCTTAAGTGATTTCTCTGCTTGGATTGAAACTGGATTTCAAGACAGATCATTTTATGTTTGATTTGGATGACAAATTCCAAAATTTCGACAATCAAACAAAAAAGATCACACGCCGTAATGTTGTTTCTCTAGCCAGTCAAGTGTTTGATACTCAAGGCTACGTGTCTCCTTACATTATGCGCTACAAGTGCATACTTCCGATGTTTTGGTTTAACAAGACCAAATGGGATGAGAATCTTCTGACAAAGACCACAAAAGATGAAAATGGCCGGTAGATCCCAGATCCTATTGCTCTACAGGCCGTTGACCGTTTCAAGCAATGGAAAGAACAAATACCACTGCTGAAACAATTCACCTTTCCCAGATGGGCGGGAGGGCCAATTGAAATTGTTGCCATTTTTGGCGATGCAAGTACAGTTGGAATGGGAGTTGCAGCTTACCTGATATCAACTTCAGGCAAGACACGCAGTCCCCAGCTTTCCTTCTCAAAAAGCTCGTTAATGCCAAAGAATCTTCCTAAAGGAGCCGAGGCCAAAGACGCTCTCACAATTGCCCGTGCAGAACTGATTGGTCTCCTTATGGCAGTGAATGTCGGTCAGTACTTGATGAACGCGTTCAAAGGTGATATCAAGGAGAACCAGCTCGTCTATTTCACAGATTCACTTTTGAACCTACAGAGAACCCAGCGGGGCCAAGGCCAATGCAAGGTTTGGGAGGAAAGACGCATTGTGCAAATTCTTGATAAATCTGCAGGCTCAGAGATTCGTTTCTGTCCAGGAAAACTGAACCCAGCAGATTTGCCCAGTAGAGGGTGCACCTTAAATGAATTGGATGAACAATTTGAGTTTTGGTCCAGGGGGCCCGAGTTCTTGTCTCAGCCAAAGTCACAATGGCCAAGACAACCAATGTTGGGATCTGATTCAGAGAAACATTTGAAGGAGGAGAAACTGGAGGATGCGCTTCCAGAAGCGGCTATCTACCATTTTCAAAATGTAAAACTTCAAGAACAAACCGTCGCCGAGGTTGGGCGAAAAAATGAAAAGCCTGAATATGTTCATTTTCTAGATCGACTTATCCAGAATTGTAGTACTTTTATGAAAGTCATTAAAGTCCTTGTTCGCATCAAGCGACTTGCTGAATCTCGAAAGCAAACCACTAAGAAGCCAGCTCAAGACCTCACATTTCCTCTCTTATTCGTTTCAATAAAACAAATATGTTGGGTGGAAAATGTGTTGGTCAAGCACGAGCAAGAAAAGTTCCTGAAGAAGGAGATAGAAGTCCTTAAGAAAGGAACAATAGATCATGACAATAAACTACCCAAAAGTTCTCCACTGAAGAATTTACCCGTTTTCTGGGATGAAGAAACCGAAGTTATTCGTCTTGAAACAAGGTTGCACTTGGCATCTTCTTTAGCGCATGACTTCAAAAATCCGATGATTTTGCCAAAAGGCGAAATTGCAACAAAGATGATCCTGCATTTGCATCAGTCACGTCTCCACATGAGTCAGAAACAAACGTTTGATTTAATGCGAAGGAGATTTTGGCTGTTAGGTGGTTTCGGATACATGAAGAAGATTATCCGACAATGTAAGGTGCCACGGTGCCGTTATATTAAGTTCAATGAGCCAAAAATGTCACCATTGCCATCCCTTCGAATTGATAACCCAAAACCTTGGGTCAACGTCGGAGTTGACTACACCGGACCACTTGTCTGCAAGCCTGATTGTCAGGATGAGCTTGAAGCACGATGTCAATCAGATGAAGATTGCAAGGGTCTGAACGAGTACGGAAAAAGCCAAGTAATTAAGGGATGGGAAGCCAAATGTGTGCACCCAAAAGCCTTTAAAGTATGGTTAGTCTTGTTCACTTGCTTCCACACCAGGTCAATTCATATTGAAATAGTGGAATCATTTTCCACTCGAGACTTTATGAACGCATTTCGTCGTTTTATTCAGACAATGCAAAATACTTCAAGGGAGCACAGGCTCATTTCAAGGAATTGTTTGCAAGTGTAGACTTCAATGCAATTGCCTCAGAAGCGTTCCAAGGAGATGCTGAGCTAGACTGGAAATATAGCACTCCAGAAGCACCATGGACCAATGGTGTTACTGAGAGAATGATCGGCGTTTTCAAGCGACAACTTCGGATTGCTCTGCAAAAAGAGCTTCTAACATTAAACGCACTCCAAATAGTGATAGGAGAAGTGAAATGCATTATTAATGACAGACCATTGGGAGTGACCAGCCAAGACCCTACAGAATGGACCATGGTAACTCCCAATCTCCTTGTGTATGGAAGGCCCATGACTGAGTTTATTACCCCGTCAGCATCAAAACTCGAACGCCTTAATTACGTAGATTTATGGTTATCAAGAAAGCGAGTCATGAATCTTTTTTGGACTCAATGGTTAAAGCAATACTTAGAAGAGCTGAGTGTCAATAAGAAATGGGACAGAAATAACAGTTCAACATTGAACGAGGGGGATGTTGTTGTCCTAAAGCCAGACACGTTTGAAAAGAACGCTTGGAATCTGGCTAGAGTGGAGAGCGTGCAAAAGAACCAGGACGGTGTTGTCGTTGTCGTGAAGGTGCGCAAAACCAATGGCCAAACGGTTGAAAGAACAGTAAGACAGGTAGCCCTTTTGGAACCGCACTATGACACGGAAGAAACGGATCTCGATTCTCCACAACAACTTGGACGTGAGAGAAGCCTAGAGCGGACGAAGACGGTGCCAAACTTGGGAGGCCTACCAGGTGTGGATTTCCAATCTCCCGATCGAAGCCGGCCCTGCCAGGAACTTGTGATAGATGAAGGTGAAGTGGAACCAGGAGCAGCAAGTGTCGTAATTGCTGAGCCTGCTTTTCACGGTTTGAATGACAATAGAGATGTCAGTGATGCCGCAACTCTGTCAAGAAAACCGATGAAGAGAGAGAGACGACACAGGGGTTTTTACAAAGACTTTGCGAAAGGTCTATACCGGAAACGGTAAGAGCATCATTTTATTTGTGTGTGCACACAACCAAAGATAGAAAGATATACAGTCCACATATTACGATAGAACTATGCAAGGGGTTTTTGGAGCCTTACAACCTCCAAGACTATCGGCCCAGGAGCCTTACAACCTCTATGACGATAACCCGGATGGAACTTCTTCTAGAGAGTAGAAGGTCCATCTAAAGCACTCTGGTTCGGAAAGGTTTTAATTTTTTCCTAAGGTAAAACCACATGGTCACGCGAAACAAAGCATAACTTAACCATATCCCCAGAGACTTTAGTTCGCCCAGAGGTCATCAGAAATATGACAATGGAAGGAGGGGAGAGACCCCATCATCATGATTTTACGGTAAGTGTCCAGAGAATACCAATCCGGACATCACTCTATTGTGAAAGAAAACGCATGAATATGGTTTTCTTGGGGGGTATGTCGTAATCGTGATGTTTATAATGGGAGCTATCCAAAGATCTACATAGTGAGTATCAATCGGTGCCTAAGCCAGCCGGTACTGGCCTCTTCAGTCTGCCTACCCAACGGGGGTTTTGGCGCCAACTTTCCGGAACAAGCTCGAGAACACAGTTTTGCCTATAAATAAAGCTCACTCTATCACACTGTCAATGAATCGTAGAGTTATCCTCAACCACGTGCATTTGTCTTTATTGAACTACCTATCGTATCCAAGTAAATATATCAGTCTAGTCCCGGTTATCTAGGTAAATATGAGCAAGTAGGGGAAATCAATACACTCTGTTTTCGAATGCAAAAAATGAGCTGCATGATTTGAGGGAGCATGTTGGGACCTTGCCTCAACAGTTTGTTGAGAGTCCGTGATTTGTCCTTCTGGTCGGGCAAAGAGGCGTTCAACACTATCCGGCACTTTGTTGTTGCCTTGTTTGGCCGAATCATTGGATGACTTGTCATCACATAACTTGGATGATGGTTGTGGTTCAAGGGATCCGGAGGGACCAACTCTGAAAACCCCATCTCGTGGAATTCATCATAAGCCTTTTTCACCAACTCTACATGTTCCGGTTGGACGCTGCTTAGAACCTTCTGCCACATTGCCACCGCTCTAGCGTGATTGCTACTGAGATTCGACCTTTTGGCAGTGGGTCTTTCCATGGCAGCTCGACTGACCAACATTTTTCGGATTCATGTAATCTGCTTGTTTCGCTAAAATGCTCCTCTGCTTTCAGCTCTGATTCGGTTTTATTGGAAATGTCTGGCTCTGTCTGAGAGACACCTACATTCTCTCCGGACCAAAATTTGCCGAAATCAAACTGTTCAGCAACATTTTGATACATCATTTCCAAGTCGAAATTCATGTGATCAGCCTCGGCGCACAGAAGCACTTTCCCACGACCCTTGATTCCTTCTACAGCTCCTCGGAGCATCCAACCTAACTTGGTTTTTTTCGCGGAAGGAATGGCTGGATTGGGTGAGACCCTTTGGTCTTCAAGCATCAATTGAGAATAGTAAGGTTCTGAGAGCAGAACTTCTATGGGACGCCGTTGAAGCATGGGGGACGTTTCAGTAAATGAAATGTCCCTTAAATGGGGAAACATCCTCTGATTCATTGGGATGGGTTGGAGTGGTTCTCCAATTGCTTCAATCGTCGTGGCTCTTAATGGTCGCGAAACAAATGACTTGTCCAGGCTAATCAGCCCGAATGTCACTTCCTGCTGTAATGAAGTGATAGTTTCGTTGTTCGTGACGTTCATGACAAACGTTACTACATTTCCTTTCAGTTGAGCTCTGCTAGCTGTTTTGACAGACACCAAACTGACATTTGCTCCAGAGTCCTTAACACTCTAACTTTCAGAGTTTGTAGCGTATCTAAACTCAAAAGATAACATACAAGTGTCCCCGAAATACCGTGGTACTTCAACCCACTAGATGGCTCGTTTCTGTCAAGATAAGAAATGGAATGAATGGAACAAACCCCTCCCCCCCTTTGGGACACGATTCGCAATTTTCAGAAAACGATTAGACCCATGGGTTTTATTCAAATCAATCTATTTGTTCTTGTCAGATTTATTTCTCATAGATTTCTCCTTGGCCTTTTGCTCACTCTTCTTAGCCAGGGAATCCATCATGGTCTTCATGTCTCTGGCCCACTTGGGCATTGGCGCATCCGTGGCTTCAGTGGCTTCCCGTTTAGGACCTCTTCTCCCATTTGTTCTTGGCTTCAAGATAGTGGCTTCTATGGGAGCCGTCCGGAACTTGTTACGGGGACACATGAGCTTGTGATGTGCCACCTCATACTCTTTCCCTACACAAAAGCGACACTTCACTTGACAATGATGACCTGGCTGGAAGGGATGGGCACATTTGATGCATCGGCTCTTGTCATAGCAAATTGTCTTCCACTCTCTCGGTGACATAGCTAACCCTTTCCGGCATCTGTCCAAAGGGTGAGAGGGCAGAGAAAGCAAGAGGACCGATCGGCCGGTCTCTCCTTCTCAGTGAGGGCAAAATTAGAGGCGCTTGATACTTGACGGGCCCTTTCCGGCCCACTTGGGGTTGGCGAATCTGGATGCTCTGAAGGCGGAGCCACGCATCGAATCGATCGTAGTTTTCCACCATCCCGGCCTTCCATTGGGGAAGGATCTCGCCCTTCTTGACCGCTTCATCAGATATCAGGAGATAGTCTTTTTTTCTGAATTTTGTTCGTGGTCCAGAGAGCTTGAGACTCCGAGGGCATGGCTGTGACAAATGTTCGCATCAACGCTGTACTATCCCGAATAACTTGATCACGTTCACCGGTAACATAGATGATCAGAGATGTATATTATCAGAGGGATCATTATCGATTTTCGCCATTTCAATCTCCCAAGGCCAGTATCGAGCAAAGTGCGAGAAAGATGAAGTAAATGAAACAGAGGGGGACATGTGGATTCAAATGGACATAGAACACCTCCCCCAAATTAATTGAACCATCACATTAATTAAAATTGAATCGGACTGTCTTTTTCCGGTCTCTAATGCTCCTTCGTGGTTGCTTCGCATCAAGATCGGTAGCCTTGGGACGTTCTTCATTTTCGTGGATTACAGGATCGACTAGACGGGGAAATCGACGGTTTTGAGTATATCTCCGGGATCCAATGGCAATTACGTATCGGAATGATGTCAACCGAGAGATATTAAAACTTAGATGTATTTCAGTAGTGGAGGAGAGGTCTTGGTCCGACCAATAACCAAAGTCGAATGCCCTCAGAAAGGATTTGGGGAACATATGAGTTGGCATGATGGACAAAGAAGTGCACGGGGAATATCACCAGAGGCGGCACGAAACCTTTTATTTGAAATCATTCCAACTCCCCCTTTGGAAACTTTCAAAATACTGGGTATTGAAAGTCAACGTAAATAACATTTAAGAGAATAGTGAAAAGTAGTATCACAATCAGCTTATGTCACTTCTCGCACATCTCGTTGATAACGCCAATATTTTTGACCCTCTTGAGATTTCAAAAGGACCCTACCGGGAAAGCATTTTAGAATTATCGCCTCCCTATCCCAACACTCAGTTTGCGGGTCCTGATGAACAACAAACATTCCATTGGAAAGCACGTGTTTGTTTCTCGTCCATGTCGTGCAGTGGACGGATTCGTTGACGAGGCGTAATGGTGACGAATGAACTTGAAGACCAAAAACACGTCTAACTGGTGGAGGTTTTTGCACTAAATTTTCCGCACTCTGATTCAATCCCTTCTTAGCCACAGGATTGGGGTACGGAAATTTGGTTCCAACAATGTTCAAAGCCTTGCATTCGTTTAAACTTAAGAAGGCACCCTTCAATCCCTGACAAACCACGATAGGGACGTCATGAGATGTAATCCCTTGGATTTCAAGCGACGTGAAGAACATTCCAAGCTGTCGGATAGCCTTTCCGTCCACACCGATTATTTGGTGGGGATATCTCCGTGAAAGTGAAACTATGTCCACCAATCCAGATCGCCGGAATAAATCCGAACCCATAACAGATATATCCGCTCCAGTATCTGCACAAAAGACCACGTTTAGCGGCTTTCCATCAAAATTCGAGGGTGAGAGGTTGATCTCCACTCGATTGGACCAACCGGGCGAGGTATGTGACAAGTTAGCACGTAGTTTTAAAGTGCCAACACGAGGTCCTGAAGAAGATTCATAAGAAATTGGATGTCGAGTCCGAGAGTCGCAAACCTGGTCCCAATGTCCCTTTTGTTTGCAGGAACGGCAACGGCTCCACCGAGCTGGACATTTATCTGAAGGATGAGGAGCAAGACCACAAAATTCACAACCTTGGGAAGATCCGAGACGAAATTTCATCTTCTCGGTCTTATAGGTAGACATTGTCCGAGCCGCATTCACATGAGATGGGTCCGACATATCCTTCGCACCCTTCCTGGAAGTTTCCAGTTCTAGAATATGACGACAGGCCTCGTCGAAAGTCTTCGGATTCCGTTCCATAACTGTGGCTTTATCCGCCTCGTTCTTCATTGCCTGAAGAAGAAGAGCAATCAATAATTTGTCCTCGGTGATATGGGCAATATCCGCAAATTCGGCCAAGTCACGAATAATGTTACAAAGACTTGTGTAGTCTTGGCAATCTTGTTGCTTCACGTTGAGTAATTCGCGCATATCAAGGTGAACACTCCTGAGACTTCGGAGGTAATCCTTAATCATGGTGATGATATCATCCACTTCCCTTCCAGTGTTCTGCTTGATACCAAGAGAATGGCTGACGATTTGAAGAAAACCGGGACTGCAGCATTCCCATAAAAGCGACACTTGGGTTGCTCTATCCCGTTTGGACATGGCAATAAGTGTTGCATAATTATTCCATAGAGGACACCATTGAATAAATGAACGTAACGTTGTGTCTTCTTCAAGAATTGGGGGACGTCTGATATTGAGGCTGGGAAGACCGGGTTGTTGAAGCGTATGGTCAACGGGATTGGTGTACCCGTTGGCACCGTCATTAACACCACGTTCAAAATCTTGACAAATTCCGCGCACTCGCACCTGAGCCTTATCAAACTCGTCTTCGTGGATTTCCAAATCGCGATCCATATCGTTGTCATCAGAAGCGGCGTGGCAAACAACAGCAGCCTCAGCGGCTTGATATTGATTGAGTCTGGACTCCCATGAACGGATCTTGGACTCCAGATAAAATGGATCCTCACCACCAGCATACGAATCCAAAGCATCCAATGCTGCCCGCTTGGCTCTTGTAGTCAAGCCTTTGTACCCTTTACGCGAAGATTTGAGGATCAAAACTTCATCACGGCTGGACATGTTTGGGTTTTAAATCGGGCCAAATAGCAAGTTGTAATGTACCCAGCAATATACAGCAGAAAAAGTAGTCACGGAGAAAATCGGATCGATAAAACGACAAGTATATGTAAGATATAATGGTAGAATCCTCAGTTGGGAAAATCCTCCACACAAAAAACCATCTCCATCCCACGAAATCCGCAAGTCAAGAAGAATGGATCAAACCAATCCACCAATGATGACGAAACGAACCAACCAACTGTAGATCACAATGAAAAGTGGCTCGAATCCCCAAAGGCAAGGAAGAGGTCGATGGATCCACCATGAACCAAACAGGTAATCCTCGGGCAAAAGAGCAAGCTCAAACCAAGAGAACTAATGGCGATGACCACCAATCGAGAAAATCCGGACAGTATTCCACGATATCCCAATGCAAATCGGTCGCTCATCCACAGAACCTTGGGCAACCGACTGCGCCACGGAATGATGTCAACCGAGAGATATTAAAACTTAGATGTATTTCAGTAGTGGAGGAGAGGTCTTGGTCCGACCAATAACCAAAGTCGAATGCCCTAAGAAAGGATTTGGGGAACATATGAGTTGGCATGATGGACAAAGAAGTGCACGGGGAATATCACCAGAGGCGGCACGAAACCTTTTATTTGAAATCATTCCACGTATGAACGCCCATCATCACGAGATGAAACAACTTGTCCTCGACGATTCCATAACTTTGACTGACCATCTTAGACCCGGACGAAATCTCAAATATTCAATTGCTTTAGATCGCTTGCTTGTCCATCATAACGATCTTTGTCAATCCTGTACCGAATTGTGCGTTTCTCTAAAGCTTTTGAACGTTCGTGAATATTCATATCTTGGTAGGTCGACCACTGAGCCGGAATGCGGGTTCGTAAGTTATGCCCAAACAACCACTGGGCTGGAGAGCGTCCGTCTTCTCTTGGAACATTTCTCCATTCAAGTAATGCCGCATTAAAGGTCTCTTGGTCCAGGTGCCCATTACATCTTGACTTCCTCACCCTCGAAGACATCGCGCATGTTGTGCAGGGCCTTAAAAGCATGGCGGATGGCCTCTGCCTGATCTGCGGCCGTCTTACGAGGTTGGAGACCGGAATTGATATAAGAACCGGCCAGTGAAATCGGATCTTCGTATTTGTCCACGAGATCTTTCATGGCCGCCTGGTACGAATTGGTTGATTGGGATGAGTACCCATCCACCAAGGCTAGGACTGGACCACCCAAACAATCCTTCAGTTTCTGGTTAAGGATAGTAGGACCAAATCCCCTCAGGGTGGACATCTCCTTGACCAGGCTGGACCACGAACTCTTCCAATTGGAGAAGTTGAGTAGCCCATCTGGATCATTGATATCGCCATCGAAGGTTTGAATCAGCTTGGCCTCGTCAAACTGAATGACTATCTTGCCATTCACCGAAACTTGGTCCACCGGAACGGTGGAACGGTTGGCGGAACCCTGGTGGATAATTCGAACTCAAATTGAGCGATCAAATTCCCCACAGAATTCGACATGGACGAGTAGACGCGGGTGAGGGGATCCTGGAACCAGTCGTCGGCCGCTTCACGGTAGCTCTTCTCGAGTTGTGGGCGGCGGTCCCATTCCCACTCGGTGACCAGATGTTGGGCTCCACTCACTTCGATGCGAGCCGATTCGTCAGCAACATCCTTGGCCTTGAGATCCGAAATGACTTGGGCAAGGGTCTCGCAGAGGTGCTTGACCACTCGACAGTCATCCTCAAAGCGACGCTCGGCTTGCCAACGACGGGGAATTTGCTGGCTGGCCTGGTTGAGTTTCACCTCAGTGAGTGCGGATGTCTGATCAGACGTGGCGGAGGGATGGCCATCAACAACAGCCTGGAACCACGCTGGGCCCAGGATTTCCAACTCGGCTTGGACCGCCCTATCCAAAGCAGAGAGCGGCCGACCTGGGGTAAACACCCCTTTCGCCGCCACCTAGGTCGGACTCGTGGGCGAGGGTGGTGACGGATTCACGGTGCCTCCCCTGGGGAATGAATTTCCTGAATCGCCCATTTCTGGGTCACACCGGACGTCATCTTGGGCTTCGGCCATCTTAGATTGAAACAGAGCTGGAAATGAACAAAACCGATTCACTTCCGGAAAGTTGGATGAAATTTCCAAGAACAATCGTCACCAACTTTCACATGTCTCAATAGTGCTAAAGGGGGTACTTTAAACCTCGCACTCAACTTCGGCAAGACCACCGGGTGCACCGCACTCTTCTCGAAACTCAATCAGAGATTGGATCAACTTAATCGAGGGTGGGCCACTGACCTCGGTCATCAAGGAATGATGACTTAAACTCAAGAAGATCGGATCCGTCAGACGCGCCTGAGTAGACACACCGCCGACCGGCGTTCTGACTTCTCCTTTGGGCTCAAGCCCACCCACCTGGCTACAACTCACAGTCGGTTCGGTGGGTGACACTATCTCAGCCTTTGAACGAACTAATCGTTCTGGGATTCGCAACTCAATGTCGCCCACAAGCCTGGGTAAAGAATGTATCTCCCGAAGTGGCCCCAAAGGCACCAACTACGGTCCCAAACTTGCTGCTCCAAAAAAATTTCAAATCCCAAAATCCGAGAGCATCTGAACCATCCTCGGCAGTAGGGCAAATCAACTTTGGCGGCTGGATTAGATCCGGCTCAAATAACCATGTAGTGATTTCCGTTTACTAGCTAACAGATGGTAGACCTAACAGATATGCTACTTATAAAGCGTGCAAACCTTAATATCAGGAAAGAACTTACAGCGTGTTGTTGTGTTGGATAATCTTATTCGATTTGCCATCGGAAAAGGAAATTGTATTTCAGCTGACACGAGATAGAANTGGCGGTTGCTTGGCTTTGATATTCCATAAATCGTTCCCACCGGCCCTGGATTGACTGGATGGCAATCATTGTGAACACGAACATCCCTTGTTCTGCCCATGTAGGCGTTTGGAACGACATCTGGCGAATTGTAAGCCATAACAAGCCGAACGCGCCCCCCTTGGCTCCCACTAAGTGAAACACGGGCAATTTCCTGTTTTATTTCTATTCTTCCTCTTCAACCCAAGCTTGCGGCCGCTTTCCTGACGAATATGTTACATCCGCAACATGTGACGGGTCTCGCTGGCCAGCGCTGAGAATTGCAGGCCAGCCCTATCGAGCAGAGCGCACGGTGGTAAGATCTAGCATACAGTAATTTGGCAAAATGGACGAGGGGAGCAAAACGGCATCTGGAAATAAATACAGCAAGACCGGGGCTAGTAGAAGATGGATGGTACGAGGGAGTTGTTTCAATTTTCGATTTTGGATTTGATTCATGTTTGAAGATTTACTAGTTTCTAATGGAGGACAGACTTCCTCTAGCTATTGGAAATCAGCTTATCATTCCGACCTGCCATTTGCAACATTTCCCAAGTTATACGTTTTAAATGGCAGAAGAAATTAGTTGGCATCGGTTACTTGATAGGCATATTGCCTGGAATGTAAATTAAATTCATAATATTTTGATCAACGTATGTTGAAAACGATTTATTCTCTTTGATATTTCAGGCTCAGTCACAATTTTGAATGCTCGTTTTTTGACCATAATGTCCTCAAAGCGGCGTAGCTGGGCGACCATGGAGATCGAGGAACAACGGTCAACTAGTTTAATTTTCCATCTAAACTTAGTGATATATCCAACGATGTCTCTGCACCGAGTAGTCTTCAGACTGTATATTGAAATATTACAATTGTTAATATTTGGGCTCATTTTACTTTTATTTGACCCAGGTGTTATTCTGCACCCAGTGCTCTACAATACACCTTTGTCTTGAGGTTAGATACTACTGATGGGAAAAGGGCAAGTAGCAAGTCATCACAGACACCCAAGTTCTACTTGTTGACAAGCAAAGCTTGGCCAAGTACTAGAACTTGGGCAAGCTGAACCCAAGCAGGGATACGCTGCTAACGTAGCAAGCCCAGATGGTTAGCTCAGGAAACCCGCAAAATGAGGATTTCCTGTTCTTAGCTAAAGTTAGATTGCCAGAAACAAACAAGTCATTGAACCAAAGCCACGTTGCAGCGTCACTGTTGTTGCACATTATTGCTTTCCCTGCATAAGTTGATTTAATTTGCCCTGTTATAAAACTTTTCACGTCAGTTTGGCCACACCATTTTTCCCGTGAGAAAATTCCTCCTCCACTGTCAAGAACTGTTTGCATCAACATCGGAAACAGTAGTGGAGGAGGTCCAGGGCTGCCCAGAAGAACACCATCCCCTTTTGCAGCCCTTCACGGAACCCGAGATGGACGTGGCCTTCAAGAAGATGAAGAGCAAAGCCCCCTCAACATCTGGGGTCTCTCCTTTCCAACTTTCACTTC